>NW_027396853.1:0-59538 GCF_047715825.1 Aspergillus stella-maris | reverse complement strand
CCGCCCCCGCCAACTACCACGCCCTGTGAGACTGAAACTTCCACGAAGCCTCCGCCTCCGCCGCCAAGCACGACGCCGTGTGAGACTGACACTACTACCACCGTTGTTCCGCCCCCGGAAAGCACTACTCCATGTGAAACGGAAACTTCCACTACTGTTACTTCTACGACGATTGTTCCACCTCCGGAGACCACTACTCCTTGTGAGACTGAAACTCCCACAAGCCCACCTCCGGAAAGCACCACTCCCTGCGAGACTGAGACTTCCACTATTGTGACTTCTTCCACTATTGTTCCTCCGCCTGTCACCGAAAGTCCTCCACCTTCAACCGAGACACCTCCCCCTCACACCGAGACAAAGCCACCTACTACAGAGACCCCGGCCCCTCCAGCTCCCACAAGCACCTGGACCACTTCAACTACAGTTCCTCCCCCAGAGAGTACTTCTGAAACCCCCACTGGCGTCTCGCCTGAGCAGCCCTCAAGCACTACTACCCCCGAGGCTCCAGAGTTCACCGGTGCTGCTGTTGTGAACCGTGCTCCTTTGGCCGGTGCCATGGCTCTCGGTGCCATTGTCCTTGTTCTCTGAGCTGTTGAGCTGAACATTGATGAGAATGATGGAAGAGATGACGGCAGACGACGCTAGGATTTCATTTAATGTCTATTTTTAATTCTTATAGTCACGATAATTCTAGTACTTAGTCTAGTATAGAGCCCCGCGCTCGCCTGAATTTACTTGCTTATCAGCATATTATTGAACGCTGTCTATACCGGTTAGAAAACATCATTTCCAGCTCATGCGCTGAGTATTCCAACAACAAAGGTGGAAGACCATAATTGCAACGTCGTAGGCAGTTCCCGATGTGGCTTGACCCCAGCCGCTTATCTTATCGGTGGCGCAGCAACCGCCCAACCACGCCACAGCGATTTTCCGCGACAGCTTCAACCTTCACTCCCCAACTAACCCTCGCTCAACCCATCGAGTCGAGGAGTGTATGACACTCCCTCGCAAAACAATTATAATCACTTCATAACCCGCTCATTTGTACCGCAACTTCTCTCCGAAAAGACACCGCGCGGTGTTCCCCAGCCGCCCAAAATGGACGACCTCCAATCCCTCGAACACCTCTCCCTCATCTCGCGCATCACAAACGAACTCCAAAACCACCTGGGCGTAAGCGACAAAGTCCTCGCCGAGTTCGTCATCGACCAACATTTGAAATGCAGTTCCTTTGCAGAATTCAAAGGGGCCCTCGAGGCCATGGGCGCTGAGTTTCCGATGAGTTTGATGGAGAGTATTGATCGGTTGGTGCTCACTATGCATCCGAGCTATAAGAATCGGAAAAAGGAGAGTGAGAATGAGGCGGGTATTGAAGGCGATGATATGGATGCGTTGAATGCGCTTGAGAAGAAAGCGAGGGTTTTTAAGGGCTTGGCTGTGCCCGATCGGGAGAACGCATGGGAGGAGAGCGAGTATACGGATGCTGGGAATAAGAATGGATTTGGGGCGCTGGAGGAGGATGCGAAGGATAGTGCTATGGATGATACGTTTGCAATGCTTGAGGGGTTGGCTGGGAAGGCGAAACCTACGACAACTACGAAAACAGAATCGCGGAGGGATGAGGGCAGTGAGAGGAGGAAACGCAGTCGGAGTCGAAGTCCTGGATATGATGAACATAGCCGGCGGAGACGAAGGGATAGATATAGGTCGAGGTCGAGATCGCGCAGTCCAGCATATAAGATGAGGGATGAGGATGGCGTGGATGAGTTTGGCCGGTCTACTGGGAAGCATTCTTCACGACATGACGATTATAGAAATGGTCGCAGTGAAAAGCGGAGAGGACGACGGGACGACGATGACTACTTCCGCAAGCCTCCACCGGTTGAGTTGGATGACCAGCCGGTGCTATACAAGGTTTACGATGGCCGGGTCACGGGCGTGAAGGATTTCGGCGCATTCGTCAACTTGCCAGGTGTCAAAGGAAAAGTTGATGGACTGGTACATGTTTCTGCGTTGCAGGAGGGCGCGCGCGTCAACCATCCATCCGACTTAGTTTCACGTGGACAACCGGTCAAGGTCAAGGTGATCAGTATACAAGGCTCGCGCATTGGGCTGTCGATGAAGGAAGTCGACCAGCAAACAGGGCGGGATATGATTCCGCAGAAGCGACTTGCATCTGGCGCGAATATGGAACGACTGGATGGCATGCCGTCAAACGATAGATACGGCAATCTCAGCTCAGACGTACCTATTATTGAGGAGTCTGACGGCAGACCGATGAACAACCGCAAGCGATTGACGTCCCCAGAACGGTGGGAAATCAAGCAATTGATTGCATCGGGTGCTGTTTCGGCCCTCGACTACCCTGACATTGACGAAGAGTACAATGCTACTCTTACTGGAGAAGGTACATTCGAAGAAGAGGAGGATATCGATATCGAAGTCAAGGATGAGGAACCACCATTCTTGGCAGGTCAAACCAAGATGTCACTTGAGCTGTCACCCATTCGTGTAGTCAAGGCACCAGATGGATCTATGAACCGCTCGGCAATGGCTGGTACGAACCTAGCCAAGGAACGAAGAGATTTGAGGCAACAAGAAGCCCAAGACAAGGCAGCAGAGCGAGCAGCTGGAGTCGATCTAAACGCACAATGGCAAGATCCTATGGCTGCCGAGCGACAATTCGCTGCTGATCTCCGTTCTACGCAGCAAACGAGTACGGACGAGGCTGTCCCAGAGTGGAAGAGAGTCACCATGGGCAAGAACCAGTCATTCGGAAAGCGCACAGACATGTCAATCAAGCAACAGCGGGAGAGTCTGCCTGTCTACAAATTCCGCCAACAGCTGCTTGAAGCTGTGGCTGAGAACCAGTTGATGATTGTCGTCGGAGATACGGGATCAGGAAAGACCACGCAGGTAACGCAGTATCTGGCCGAAGCTGGCTGGGCCAACAAGGGTGTCATTGGCTGTACCCAACCCCGTCGTGTTGCAGCCATGTCAGTTGCCAAGCGTGTTGCTGAAGAGGTAGGCTGCAAGCTTGGTGCAGAGGTTGGATATACGATTCGTTTCGAAGACTGCAGCAGTCCTGAGACCAAGATCAAGTACATGACGGATGGAATGTTGCAAAGAGAAGTCCTGCTAGATCCAGACCTCAAGCGCTATTCCGTGATCATGCTTGACGAGGCCCACGAGCGAACCATCGCCACTGATGTTCTCTTCGGTCTGTTGAAGAAGACGCTCAAGCGCAGACCCGACCTGCGGCTTATTGTGACATCTGCAACACTTGACGCAGACAAGTTCTCAGAGTACTTCTACGGCTGTCCCATCTTCTCCATCCCCGGTCGAACCTACCCCGTGGAGATCATGTACTCGAAAGAGCCAGAATCAGACTACCTCGACGCAGCCCTCATCACCGTCATGCAAATCCACCTTACCGAACCCCCAGGCGACATGCTCCTCTTCTTAACAGGCCAAGAAGAAATCGACACAGCCTGTGAAATCCTCTACGAGCGCATGAAAGCCTTGGGCCCCAGCGTCCCCGAACTCGTCATCCTCCCCGTCTACTCCGCCCTCCCCAGCGAAATGCAATCTCGCATCTTCGACCCTGCGCCCCCTGGTGGCCGCAAGGTCGTCATTGCAACCAACATCGCCGAAACCTCAATCACAATCGACAACATCTACTACGTCATCGACCCCGGCTTCGTCAAACAAAACGCCTACGACCCGAAACTCGGCATGGACTCGCTCGTCGTAACACCAATCTCGCAAGCTCAAGCCAAGCAACGCGCCGGACGCGCCGGACGCACAGGTCCAGGAAAGTGTTTCCGTCTCTACACCGAAGCAGCCTATCAATCCGAGATGCTCCCAACAACAATCCCCGAAATTCAGCGCCAGAACCTCTCAAACACCATCCTCCTCCTCAAAGCAATGGGCATAAACGACCTCCTTCACTTCGACTTCATGGACCCCCCACCAACAAACACCATGCTCACAGCCCTCGAAGAACTCTACGCCCTCTCAGCCCTAGACGACGAAGGCCTCCTCACCCGCCTAGGCCGCAAAATGGCCGACTTCCCCATGGAGCCAGCCCTCGCAAAAGTCCTCATCGCCTCCGTCGACCTCGGCTGCTCCGACGAAGTCCTCTCCATCGTCGCCATGCTCTCCATCCAATCCGTCTTCTACCGCCCCAAGGAAAAGCAGCAGCAAGCGGACCAGAAAAAGGCCAAGTTCCATGATCCGCACGGTGACCACCTTACACTGCTTAATGTCTACAACGCCTGGAAAAAGAGTAATTTCAATAACGCGTGGTGCTTTGAGAATTTCATTCAGGCACGCCAGATTCGGCGCGCGCAGGATGTGCGCCAGCAGTTACTTGGTATTATGCAGCGCTACCACCACCGCATCGTCAGCTGCGGCCGAAACACCACCATGGTCCGGCAAGCACTCTGCACGGGCTTCTTCCGCAATGCAGCGCGCAAGGATCCAAGCGAGGGGTACAAGACCCTCGTCGAGGGAACACCAGTCTACATGCACCCTTCCTCCGCAATGTTTGGCAAGCCCGCCGAGCACGTAATCTACCACACGCTTGTCCTGACGACAAAGGAATACATGCATTGCACGACGAGTATAGAGCCCAAGTGGCTTGTTGAGGCGGCGCCGACATTCTTCAAGGTTGCGCCGACGGATAGACTGAGTAAACGGAAGAAGGCGGAGCGGATCCAGCCGCTGCATAATCGGTTTGCTGGCGAGGATGATTGGCGGCTTTCGGCGCAGAGGAGGCAGGGGCGGGGTGGTGGGGGTGGGACTTGGGGGTAGTTGGGATTGTTTTGCGTACGGACTACGAAGTATGTTGTGCATGTTGTGTTGTGTATACCCGGTTATCTAGATGGTATCTGATGCTGCAGGCTAGACGGATCAGATACAGAAAAAATTGTACAGTTGCCACTTCTCTAGACAAAGAGACAAGGCCTAGAAGCTTGAAACTTGCGCTATAGACACTCTGCACTGTACCATACCCTCTGAAGCAGTAGATGTGCAGTAGTCGAGACTGAATGACTGATAGAGTGATAGGAACCTGATAAAGTGCCTATCGGCGATAGCATCTTTTGGCGGCAGTACTTCGGCAATCCAGCCCGCAGCCGATCATATCGGCGATAACAAAGATACCAAGCGGAACCTATCCGCAGGCTGCAGCACGCCAGAATTTCTACGAACGACAAAGTCCTCCAGGTCCACTACTGATAAGAACCACTCTGCAGAACTCGGCCGCGGCCAACTCTGATTATACAGAATTATCGCTATCAGCAGAGCCACGTGGGACGGGCGGGCGTTGCGCCGCCGTCGCGCCATCGACGCTTGAGTCTCGACTATTCTCGCCTGTCGCCCTTCGCAATTATATCTCCGGCGTAGTATCTATTACTTAAAGCAGGCTGGTCACGATAGCGATGTCGGGGGCTCCGACGGCGAAGCGTCGGGTTTCCTAAACAGGCAAATCTTCGCCGATGGTTCAGCTTCCCAATGGAGGAAAAGTCGTCGGACAGTGCTCCGGCGCCGACAGCCTACAGGAAAGCAGCAACTGTAAGCCACCGTTTAGTGTCGCATCTTGGCCTTGGACAAGACCAGCTTAGCCTTGAGCAAGCTGCAACCTCTAACCAGATTCCTGAAGAAAACGAGCACTGCCAAGTCGGGATTCGGCTCTTGACGTCGTTGTCTCCGCGATTTCAAAGGGAAAATAATTCCAAATCTCGGCCGACAATGACTCGAAACTGCTGCGATATAGGACTGAAGACAAGAAGATGCAGATATTCGCCATTGTATCGTGCTCGGTCGTGATAGCAAAAGTGGAACGAACGGTGCAGGGCTGCCAGGGACAGCGCTCAAGTCCGCTCTTGTCCGCTGGGTGACAGTTGCGCCTTCCCATGACACGATCCACATTGTTTCCCACAGTGGAGAAGCAGACTGTTGGCCGATCAGTCACTTATCAAGTTAAGCGATCCTTGGTGGCAGCGATAAAGGCGATAAACGGTTAAACGGGGAGAGTCAGCACTCTGAGACGCAGCAGAATATACTTTTCCGGAGATCAAGCGCAGGCTGGTTCGCATTATCCTCGGGTCCAGGAGGAGCTCCCCCCCTCTATCGCCACCTCCTCTTCCTTTTCCGTCTTGTTTCAGTTGCTTTGTTTGGGCAACCGTTGGTTGACTGGGTGCGTTTGCGGAATAGACACGGTTGAGAGCTCAGCTGAGTAGAGTTGGGCCCCCATGTTGGAATCACGGATCAGGCAGGGAGTCGGCACGAGTCATGGCGGATATAGCAATCGTAGTCTGGGGCGAATGGCAGGGGGAGGGCAAGGCATAGTGTAGGAACTAGAGATTCGAAGCTAGACAGAGTGGTGAGTAGTAGTGGCAGGTGGACAGGCGAGAAAGGGAAGTACGCGCAGCGGAACGGCCAACAACCTCCCCGGCCACCCGCTGTCCCTTTCCAATTGTCATGAATTGCTGCCAGCCGGGTCAATTGCAGTCAATTGCAGCTGCCATTGACAGGGACGCAATGACTCAACCAGTCAACCCTTTCGACTGGAGCAGTTCAAATCAACGGGCGATGACTGGGTCGCAATGGATGTGGGAATGGGTACAGTTGGGTATTTCCGGAGCAAAAAATCCGGGGAATGCGCTTGGACGTTTGAGCGATCAGCAATTCAACCTCAGTTCAAGCAAGGTCAAGGACGGACTGGACGGGACTGACGGCAAGAATGAATAACAGATATATGACTGACTGACTGAGCACTGCCTGCCGGATCATGTCCGATATCTAGATCGCCTGGACCTGCAGTGCAGCTGGCTGGTGCTTTATCATTATCGCATGTGGGGTTCTCGCTGCCGTTTCTCCTCTTCTTGTCTCTCTGCCTCTGCTCGCTTCCTTCGTTTGTTGCTTTTATTTCTACAGCTCCTGCGCCAATGTGCCTTGCCTGCCTTCTTATTCTCTCCCACTCTCCTCGTCTCCAACGCTCCATCCTCTCCAAGTGGAGCGATCTTCCCCTACTCCAAGTCTGACTCTGTACATCTACACCACCATGACCCTCATGCTTTCCCAGTCCCCTCCTTCAACCAGCCCGTCCTCCCAGAGTTCGCGTCGCTTGAGCGTCGGGGCCGGTGCCGGAGCGAAGACGCGAACATGCGTCCACTGCGGCCGCTGCTTTCGACGCACCGAGCATCTTGAGCGTCATGTCCGCACTCGTGAGTTGAATCCTCGCTGCGTCTCTAGAACTATCACTGACGGGTACCAGACACAAAGGAAAAGCCATATACGTGCTACTGCGGGGCGGCGTTCTCCCGTCGCGATCTGCTGAAAAGACATATGGGCATCACCGGCCATGAAGACAGAAATCCGCCAAACAAGAACACTTCTCCCAAATCCCAGCACAGGACGGACCACGACACGAAGCGTCGCCGGTCGTCGACTACCATCCGACGCCGCCGCACCTCAGTATCAGTATCCGGTTCAAGCTCAGTCCAGGACCCCGCTCACCAAGGAATCATGCCTCCTTCGCCAGAAGAGGCCGAGTGGATGCAACAGAGCTCGTACATGAAGGATAGCAGTTTACTGGACACCACCGACGGCGCGCAAACACACGACCCAGAGATCCTCGAAGCAGCCCAGCTGCTACTTCCAAGCAACTTTTCAAACTATCCTCCAGCACATCCTTCACGTATGTCTCAGCCCACCCAGCCCAACTTCCCAACCCACAACTAACGACTTCTCAGCCCCAACAACATCATCCTACCTCCCCGAAGAAACACACCACTACGAAGAATTTACCAACATCCTAGACTCGCTTGGCTTTCCCCTCGAATGGCAAGGACCCGGCAGCGATGCCCAGAACAGCAACAACGCAGAAGTCGCAGAACCTGGCTTGCACCCACTCTTCCGCGAGCGCGAGCGCGAGCGAGAACGATCACGCCCGCTCTCACCCTTCCGATCATGGTTACCAAACGATCACCAGAGCAGCTACGGGATGATTCCAGATTACGGGAGCTTCCACCACTACTATCACCCGCCAGAGGACATTGCTAGGATTTCGGTGCCCAACTTTTAATCTAATGACATGCTGGTTGTATCTAGAGTTACGAAAATGATTGAAATGTCTTGCACGGAAGGCTTTTGTCCCATTTTGTGTCGTCGGCGTTTTATCTGGTTTTGTTCGCTCGTTCGTCTTGTGCGCCTGGTATACACCTCACGGTGATAATATGCTTCGAACCAAAATACCATATATATTGATAAATCAGTGCTGTATAGGAAGCTCCGCGGGGGTCTTCTTTTATACTATTGTAGTAAGTAGAGCCGACTATGGCCGCTTTCGCCGTAGTCGTTGTCCTTCCTCAGGCATCCAATACTCTGGAAGGCAAGCCCAACAAGCATCGCGCCTTCCTCTCTAATAAAAGCCGTACCTTCCCCTCCATTGTATACATGGTCGCTCCTTCCTCGTTCTCCTGCAGTGCTTAGCAATCACACTTTTGAAAAGGAAGGTGCTCTTGACCGTGCCTTCCCCATTTGCACACTAACATATATCGCCTGCAAGGAAGGCACGTTTCTTGGTTGCACCTTCTTCACAACTTCATCTACATGAGATAACTCCTTCTTCCAAACACTTTCAAACCTTTCACTTCCCTCGTTAAAGTTCCTACCTGTCTTTCTTGAAAAGGTGATGCCCATGCCCGCGCGGCCTTGGTCGCGTTTTGTGTCTGTACACGACGGCACTGCATCGTACCTTCCTATTAAGACCTATACTTGGTCGCTCCTTGCATTTGAGGAAGGTGCGCTTGGTTGTGCGTTCTTATACTGCTCGCAGGTCCCAGCAACTGCCTCTGTTTCGTATCGGGCCTTCCGCTTAAGGCTCGCTCAGCACGGCTGTCCCCAAGGTTAAAAGTTAGCCACAATACATACCATCTGTACCCTCCTAGAGGAAAGGTGCTCACGCTTATGTTTGGGATACGTCGCCTCAATGCACCTCCCCCGTTACTCTCCCTGCAAGCAATGCATCGCACCTTCCGTTTCTACACAGGCATATCTGACCTCTAGCGCATCTTTCTCAGTCAAGTGATGCTTACCAATAACGGCCTGCAGCTCAGAAAGAAGGCGCCACGGTCGTTCCTTCCTCGTTTACAGCAGCTACTTACATAACATGCAAGGAAGGTGCGATGTAGGCGTGTCTTCCTTCTAAGCCATGTCTAGGCTCATCGCTCATTCCTCAGTCAAGCGATGCTTACCAAACATATTTGCACCGCGGAATGAAAGCGCGATGGCGACTGAATCAAACGCTCCTGCCTTCTGTATATTGTACACGAGTACGGAGTATAGCAGTCCTAGGTATATTCGCCACTCTGAACCGCATCCGGCGGCAATATCCAAGATTGATAGCTACCTAGGAAGATCTACACTCCAGATTGCGCAAGCTTTTTTTCTTTATCTTTATGGGTGGCATGATACGTAGATCTCAGTGAGTCAGTCATCCCTACTAACTATGTGGCCGTCCCGGTCCGTGATGGTCTAGACAACACTTCTTACTTGAGCATGTGTATAGTTGCTCTGCATATATACATGGTCTGGGGCAGATAGAACCGGAACCGGGAGTGGGGGGATCTACCTGTTAAATGGAACCCCACTCTTGACATGGACATGGATTGATGTCCTGATTTTTTTGGCTGGAGTTGGACTGGACTTAGAGATTGTGTATGTGGCTATCTACTCCGTACAGAGTAAGCGGCTACACAGCAGCAGAGCGAAAGGACAATGATGAATCTTGCACCGACATACGACCATGTTACGTGTTTCAAGGGATGGCTGGCCGGGGTTAAAGCTAGCTTCATTGCAGCTTGCAAGCTAACGAGTACCAGCCGTATATAATCACTAGGTAAGCATCAAACTATCATATGCAACAGGACACACGCCATACACGGCTCACCCGTCACCCTTCACACAAGACGGCGAGTTCGGTGCCGAACCGAAGACTAACTGGGCGACAACTCCCAGCGAGATTCTCGGAAGATAATATAGGAAATAAATACCGGGCACCTACTTGCGGGAGCGATCAACGGACCAAGTGTGGCTTTATAGGCGACAGTCCAGTAAAGAAGCTTGGTATTGAACTGGGCTTTTCTACATCAGACAAGTATGGGGTTTGTTGCTGAGGCTTATGAGGCATTACCGCTTTTGCTGTGATAGATTTGCTAGGTAGGTCTGATTGTAGTATAGTTATTCTCTACTTAGCTTGAGTTCACTGATTAGCCTTCAGAGAGGTTAGCGCATGTATGAGCTGGCTATTTAGATGCATACAGAAGCTACGCAGCAGGAAAGCAAGATATCAAAGAGCTTGCACCGGCGGATGACCAAGTCAGTCGATTGAGGGAGGGCTGGGGTAAAGCCAGCTTCCCTGCAGCTGCTAACTACTGTATGTGTATAAACGCTGAGTAGATAGATAGGACAGGAGGACAAGACAGGACAGACGTGATACACAGGGAAGACACCACCCGCTCGGAACAGATTAGAGAGAAAGAAAAGAAATGCATAGTTATAGAGAAATATAAGATTGGGACACAGGAGGGAGCACAGACAGGAAGCATGATAAATGGTAAATGATAAATGGTGAAAAGGAAATATGGTATTTGCGCTTCATTGTACACAACAGGAAATAAATGGCCAATTGAAGATCAGATCAAATCAAAGTCGATCTGAGAGACGGACCAAATAAACGTCGAGGTATTAGGAAATCTTTGAGAACTTCAAAAAACGGAACAGGAGAAAGGAAAGGAACTGGAAATGGGTAACAAAAGCAGGTGCTCCTTCAAATGAGCAGAATGAAACCCGTTCTAAAAGCAGTCAAGAGCAGGGACTATTTTCCGTGCGCAGGTCTAATGCAGCGGCTTGTGCTTCCAGAAATCCAAGCTGGCAACAACATCCTCCCCTGAGTCGTCTTCATATGCATATAGAATCTAGTGCCGTTAGTATGCCATCACGAAAACGGGGTTAGACGCCATACCTCTCGTGTGGAAGAATGTAGCATGCGAATGTTCTTTCCAGTCATAATGTGGATCAATTCGCTCGTGTCGATGTGTCTGAACTCTATAAAGTTCGGTTCAAAAGCCAGTATGTAAGGGAATGAGAGTGCGAACGAGTTGGGATTGCCCTCCCAAGAGATCTTCCAGTCGGCGCGCGCACGCCAACCGTTACGGTTGACGAAGAATGAGAAGTCGCTATAGTTCAACAAGAACTCTCCATTCATACGCTCGATATGAATGGGCTTCACGTTCTCCTTGCGCGCAACAAAGTCTAGTGACGTGTCTGCCTGGTCCAATAGAGACTGGGTTTCCGTTGTTTCGAGACTGACAACTTCGAAACCACGAGCGCAGCCAACGCAAAGTGTTGATCGGAGGTAGTGGATCGACGAAGATTCCGCGGGGATGTAGAATTCCTACCATGTCTGTTAGTAAACGCTATAACCTGAATTTGTGCATTGTACGAACCTTGAAAGGCTTCAAAGTATCTTGCCCACTTTGGAACATCTTGCTGACTGTGGACTTCTTCTTTCCCTTGGCCAGATTGTCCATCGGTTCGTACACCTTGATTGTTGTGGACAACGCTGAAGTCTTCACGGAGCACACCAAGTGGCGTCCAAGGCCGATACCAGACTTGAAGAAGTTTGCATGGCCTTGAATCTTCTTCGGCCTCTTTGCGGCTGAGTTCTGTCCTTCGCCAATCTCGAGAGCATCCAGTGGGTAGGAGTACAGAGTCTTGTTTGCCAAAACCAGAAGCAGCTGATACTCCTCCAGCGTGTCGATTTGGGTGACTTGACTGACATCCAGAACTCGTTTCGGCCGCGCGGACTTGTCTTTCGGGTTGCGGTCTGACACATATATACCACTGTCTGTGCCATAGACCAATTTTCGACCACCATCTATTCCACCGTTAGCTTATATCCAACCACAATAACTTGGATCAAACACACCGATAGGGACAAGGCAGTTCACCCTGTTGACTGCATTGAAAAATTTTTCACAAATGATGTTCTTATTGTAGAAATTACTGTTGCGTTCTCGAAGCTTCGTTTGTTGTTCGTCCACCAGCTCTAGGAACTTCTTTCGTTGCTGTGATGATGAGGCATACAGCGTTTGCTCGTATCCGCCTTTACCGAGATGCCTGAAAGTTATAGGAAGGCTGTCCCTCGCGGCGGCTGGGGCTGCGGCAGCCTTGTTGGCAAGAAGACCTGATGATGGTCGTTTTTGGATTCCGGGCTTGGGAATAACCTCCTCCATCTGAGGGATAACCAAAAGTTCTAGTGGAATTGGCTTTCGGTAGACCCGGAATTCCTCGCGTTTGTTCACAACCTTGATCCTCACCAAAAGAACAGCGTGGTCAAAAAGATACACTGTGACCTCAGACGTGTCAGTTGGTGTCTTCTTGAATGCCATCTTCGTCAACATCTGCCGGTTCTCTTCAGTGAGCTTCAGATCGACGTAGTCGCCAGGACCGAATTTCAAAGAGGCATTGAGCGACACCAAGTTGAAGTGGTTCTCCGCTCTTCCACTCTCTGCGTTGACACGCGACAAGAAGTCTTTGATGATCTTGATGGCATTAGGAATGTCTTCCTTGTCCGCGCTACCTTCCGCAGTGTTCTTTCCGACCTGTTCTAGCAGGAGAGGATATCTGGCTAAACGTGTGGTTGGTTTGGTGAGGTAGCCATTCAGTTCCAGTTTTCGAGATTCTTTGAGACGTTCAGTCTCTTCGACAAACTTCGCGAACGCAGGGTTGGACGACTTTTCTTTCTCAAACTCGTACCTGCCGTACAATTGGTTGGCGCCGTATTTAATGAATGGATCGAAACGGGGCACATGTTGCAAAAATATGTCACCGACTGTTTTCACAACGTGATTTTCCTTTTGTCTCTGATTCAGAGCCTCGGAGAGGGCACCATTGACCTTCAAGACGTCCAGACAGTTACCAAACACGGTTCGAATGAATTTCTCGCGCCTGTGCTCTGGAATTGGCGAGTTGTTGGCTGAGCGAAGGGGTCTCATCCAGAAATCGCGCAAGTATTCCAGGTCCTTGACAAAGTCTCGCTCAGTGTACATGAGCTCAAAAATGATTTCCTGACGCTTCTTTTCCTTGTCGTCGACATTATCCGAGATTTCCTTGGGCACCATGTTGATCCAAAGTTTCTGGTCGTCGCCACTATCGTCATCGCCGTGCAGACTGCTCTTCGATGTCGAGGTTCGCAATACTGGCGTCGGGTTCAGGTTCAGCCTCGCCTGTTGCTCAAGTCGTCTCGGGCATGCGATCGAGTAGCATAGATTCTCACGGTTACAAGTTGGCGAATAGCACTCAGTCAGAAGCGTAAAAACACCATTCACCTCGGAACTGGGCGCTTCCTCTCCTAATGTCTCCTTGAATTGATAAAGTTCGCCGCTTGCATCTCGAAGACGGTGGTCGTATGTGACATCGTGGAATAGCTTCTGGGCATCTAGAGCTCGCCCGAGAAGAAGAGAAAGATTTCGGTCGGTAGTCTTGATAATCCCACCGATAGCATCCACGGCATCGGCACCCGAAAAGGCATTCTGGTATGACAATCCGTTCTTCTGCCTCTCACTAAGTGCGATATGCTCCCGGAAAGCATCTGCTACGCGCGAAAGAAGGGCAGGGTTAACGGCAAGTAGCTTGCTGCGTCGTGAGTTGTTCGACACAAGGGTGGTTGTTGTTTGAACACTTGGCCGGTGAGTTAGATTGCTTTGCATGCTCATGGTTCGGTCAGGGGCAACTGTAGAAGCCATCGAAAAGGTCCGCGGTGGATGAGTTGATCCGTCACTTGGGGGTCGATGTCTTCCATTGATATAGTCAGCGTAATCTGTATTTTCCTGGACCATCGGCGGCTGGGCAGGGCCAGAGGGCTGACGCCTGTTCGGAATTACTCGTCCAGTATTGGTAGTTCCACGATCCATGGAGTATGAAGTTAGGGACATCGCGCGCTCGTTCCCGTGCCTCTCCGGTACCGGGCGTCCTTGAGCAGTCACTGGGGTAGCGGGATTGTACGGCTGTTGGCGGAAAGCACTGGCGGAGGTATGGTTGAAACTATTCGGCGGAGGCTGATGGACCGGGGGCCCTCCCATTCTTGCCATTGATCTTGACCTAGACGTGTCGGAGTTCAGGGCGGGATGAGGGAGAGCACGGTTGTAGCCCTTCGGATCCTGATATGGGGGCCCTGGGGCTTGCCTTGAATCAAGGCGCTGGGGCTGAGGATAGGCAAACCGCCCGGGATACGGTCGAGGGGCACCTTGAGAAGACTGCGAAGTCATTGTCGCTGACCCAGGATACGCCTGGTAAAAACCGTTCGCCTGGTTTGGCGGATACCCGTTCTGCATTTGGCGCTGTGGCGGTGGGGGGCCTCTTTGCATTTGCGGGCGCGGAACTTGCGATGACATTGTATGGGCCCGGTCTTGGGAGAACTGGGGCGTTTGGGATGTCATGGTCTGCGAGCGTCCAGGCGGCGGAGCTCCACCAAAAATCTCAGAGAATGCAGCATCACGCTGGACTGAAGAAGGATGGCCGTAAGGCCGGTAATTCCGGCCTTGCTGTCCCCCTATATCGGCCATACTGTGAATATTCCCTCGCCTCTTTCGGGAGCTTATCCCTCAATTCCGGTCTTCGGGAGAACGGGCGGACGATTTTAAGGGGGCGGGATTGTCAGCGAAATCGTGGGCAGAGTCGAAGGGGAAAAGGTATCGAGTCCAATCGTGAAAAGCGTGTAGGAACGTTTCGGGTTGTCGTTCGATTCGTGGAGATGGGCGGAATGGGGGAGGAAGAGGGGGTCAACAGACGGTACTCCACAGCAATTAAGTGATAGTCGATCGAAAAGCACTGAAGGTCGAGGGTAACAAGAAAAATAAGAAAGGCAAGGACATGAGAGTGAGAGGGAAAATGCAAAATACAAATAATTCACTAGAATCTCATGCCTCGATATGCGAAGAGCGGCGCCGCGTGGTAAAGTCTAACGATCGGAGTGAATGAAGTCGGAGCCTTGAGCGCAATGGCAGACCAGTGCCTGTGCTGTTCATAACCTCAGCATCCTTTCCTGAGCGTGGATTGGCCGATCAGGGCGATCGAGTCTGGAGAGCAAGAACCCAGACAGGACAGCGGGAGGATTGCAGGAGAGGCAGCGGGTGGTCGTTTTCGAGGGAGTGGTGGCCGTGAATGCCGAGCGTGAAGAAAAGAGAGCACTGGGGGTGGAAATGAAGGTCAGTTGTTGGGTCGAACAGGCACATGTCAGGCTTAACCCAGACGGGCGAAGGTGGCTATACGGAGTACGGCGGCCCACGCAGCCACCTTCGGTCAGTCTGTTCCATGTGCTGTCCGCCTCACCCATCGGAGCTCCTTCAACGTCTTTCTATACATCACTTTGTCTCGGGCTTTCATATTTTTGGTGCCAGTCCTCCATACTCACTTTCTCTTCTGTTCATTTCAGTTCTTTAAGCCAAATCGCTCACCATGACGGACAGCGAGTTTGCGCCCAAGTTCGCTCCGTTCCTGTCCTTTGTAAGTTATCGAGCTTCCAGTACAGCTTTGAGAGTGCCATCTGACCCTTCTATTAAACACAGGCAGGAATCGCTTCAGCCGTGAGTCTTCCCTCGAAGATCTATTAAACTTCTACGGCGTCCAGACTAACGACCGTCGCGATAGATGATCTTCGGATGTACGTTCTTCAACCTCGCAATGTCATGGAATAATGGAAGCTTACTGATGCAGCGGCCGGGGCGGCATACGGCACGGCGAAGGCTGGAATTGGTATTTCCGGTGTTGGAACCTTCAGACCTGACTTGATCATGAAGGTAGGCAAGAGCCGCTTGGAGGCATACTCTTCTCAGCCCATTTACTAATTCCTCGTCAACATAGTCATTGATTCCCGTCGTTATGTCCGGTATCATTGCGGTTTACGGTCTAGTCGTCGCTGTCCTCATCTCGGGTAACCTTAGCCCATCCCAAAGCAACACCTTGTTCGCGTACGTCCACTTCGAACCATACAGTGTTATCATGGATCTATGCTAACATCATGTGCAGAGGATGTATGCATCTCGCATCGGGACTTTCTGTCGGACTTGCAGGAATAGCTGCTGGATACACAATTGGAATTGTTGGAGATGCTGTAAGCAGAGACCACCCGGTGACGCCCTATGAGCAGGTATCTGACAACAAACGCAGGGAGTACGCGCCTACATGCAGCAGTCTCGGGTCTACGTTGGCATGATTCTCATTCTCATTTTCGGTGAAGTACTAGGGCTCTACGGGTACGTGAAGGTACATCATGGGATTTCCGCAGATTCACTAACTCTGATAGGCTCATTGTCGGGCTCATCCTCAACTCTAAGAGCTCGGGCTGAGTGACTCGAGCTTTGGGACTGGTTTTCCATCTGTTCGACCACTCGGTTTTCCCTAGCTTGTCCTTCCGCTCCGCACTCGTGCCGCGCTGCTTGTATAGAAATTTTGGCTGACGACGGGGTGTATATCGCGCTGCAGAACCGATCCAATGTAGATCTCATCAGATCAGGTACATGAGATCGACTGCGCAGTGTTTCAAAGACTATCTAACTCCAACCTCCATTCAGGGGCGAGAGCCTGTACTAGTACATGCATACATGTGTTTTGGATTTCAAATACCAGCAGGTTGAACCTGTGAATACAAAAGATCTAGATTCCAGGGTAAAAGAGCTAGCCCATAGTGAAAGCAGCATGCTTTGTTAGGGGGAGTGGTAGGGACTTATTTTTATGGTCTTGCCCCGCCAGCCGGTAACGTCAGAGCCTCCAGTCAGTAGCGCCGCCATCCAAAAAACCTCTTTCATCCCGCAGCAGCTTCACTGCTACTCTCTTATTTGTTTGCCTCGAATCGCCCTTCGATCTGCGACCCTGATCTCAGATTCTTTCTCCATGATTTGCGCTTCGGAGTAGATGACCTCGCCACTCGCTCAATTGCCAACTGCTCGTCGCTCAGCTCGCATCGCTCTTTCCCCGCTATTCTCCGAGACATGATCTCGAGCCTTCGCAATGGCTTCAGGAACCGTCGGCCCATCGCAACCTAGTGCTGTGCAGGGCTCATCGGCCTCTACTACCCCTGGAAGCCGGAATCCAGATGAAATCCACGAAAGGGAGAGGCGCACGGTGGCTTCTGCCCGACCGCCGACACAGCGGCACTTGAACCCTTTCGTCATCACCGAGCGGCCGGAAGAGAAGCAGCTGGGAATTTCAGCCACCCAACTGAGCATCAGGGATTTCGCGCTTCTGAAAACCCTCGGCACCGGTTCGTACAGACCTATATTTGAATCCTGACTGGAATTTATCTAATGGTTTTGTTTCTGTCTACCAGGTACTTTTGCCCGAGTATGGCTGACGAGGCTGCGGGACAATAAGTCGAAGCCGAACCAGGTGTTTGCGCTGAAGATACTGAGGAAGGCGGACGGTGCGAAACACCTGACTCGATCTCATATGTATAATCCGAGGCTAATTTAACACTCTATGTCACAGTGATCAAACTCAAGCAAGTTGAGCATGTTCGTAACGAACGGAAGACGCTGGCCGATGTGTCCGGTCACCCATTTATCACTACTTTGATCGCTTCTTTCTCTGATAACCAAAGCCTGTATATGCTGGTACGCCTATAGTACCTGCGACTGCCATCTGAGGTATAAACTGACATTTCTTAAGCTGGACTACTGCCCTGGAGGTGAGATATTCAGTTATCTCCGACGTGCGCGACGCTTCAACGAAAACACCTCGCGTTTCTATGCTGCCGAAATTACGATGACGATCGAGTTCCTCCACGATAACGAGGGTGTGGTTTATCGCGATCTCAAACCGGAGAACATCCTGCTCGATGCAGATGGCCATATCAAGCTTGTCGATTTTGGCTTCGCGAAACAGATTGGCGACCGGGAGACCTACACGTTATGCGGCACACCAGAGTATCTCGCCCCAGAGGTGATACACAACAGTGGGCATGGACTTGCTGTAGACTGGTGGGCTCTAGGGATCCTAATATACGAGTTTCTTGTGGGACAACCTCCATTCTGGGACCAGAACCCAATGCGAATTTACGAACAGATTGTTGAAGGTCGCATACGCTTCCCCTCAAATATGTCACCTGCTGCGCAAAACATTATATCCCTTTTGTGCAAAACTAATCCAGCGGAGCGTCTCGGCCATATATCGGGTGGATCAAAACGAGTGCGGACTCATCCGTTCTTTGCGGACATAAATTGGGATGATCTGTATTACCGTCGCATCAAAGGTCCTATCATCCCTCGAGTTGACCACCCAGCGGACACAGGGAATTTCGAAGAATACCCTGATCCCGACATTAAGGCACAAAGCATTTACACTGAAGACATGCGATCTAAGTATGAAACGCTCTTCAGCGATTTCTGAAACGGCGAGCAACAGTTGGTGCGGTGGCACCAGCTGTGTATCCAACGCTTTCGAATGTTGCACCACAAGTTTCAAGGCCGAATCTCACGAGCCTACATCACATCTTCCCGAAGAAGTGGACATCGGCCCGATCCACATCCCAGAGCATAAAGCTGCTGTTATACCTACCTACTCATCTCTGGCACACGACATGGCTGAAAAGGTCGCTTTCGATTCGGTCACAACTACGGTCCATTCGGCTTGGTACGATGCTTGACTACCACCAAACCTCATTAGTCAGTTTGACTATGTACTGATATCGACTGGAAGTCGTCTGCGGCTCAAGTCTTTATATTCGGTCTTCTCTGTCCTTGTCTCCCGGGCATTACTGCCCTCCGCTGACCCCTCACTACATCGACCTCCATCTGCCTAGCGTACGATATGACCCCCCACCACTTCCGTCTTCGACAGCCATTCCGGCTTCCAACCTCCGCAATCAGAGAGCCCCCCCATGTGTACTTTCCTGTTCCTACTTATCATGACGACCACGAGTTTATTTTTGCTTCTTGATCTCAAGTGCTGGCATTTGGCCTTTGACTCTTCGAATTCTTGGAGGAGCTTCGCGCACCTGTATTGCGGTCTCCGCGTTCTAGTGACCACCACTTCCTACTGTCAGAACATCATGTGCCCCCGCCGCCGTCATTAAAGCCAATACCAATTAGGTGGACGCTCTGCTCTGCTACAGTGAAGCCGTTAATGATGACTTTGTGTACCTATTTAATGAAGTGTTAGAATTTATGCATAGTATTCTATGAAGGATTTCTAGTTATTGCTGCGGAAGTCTATCGTATGTCATGAATTCTATCCAACAAACACCCCAAACCTCCCAAACTTACTGTCCCCCTTCACCCCCTCCAAATCCTCATCCCTCAAACAAACAGCAACACCAACACCCCCATCCAACCCCCTCGGCATAAAATAAATCAGCCCCTCAACAGGCGTAAATCGCGGCCTCCTCACAGCCTCAGGCTTCCCCAGTCCAAGGTTGAAGTCTAGATCGTAGGCGTTGACCTTGCTCCACGAACTCACTGTTATATCTGTTGATGTATCGATTGTTGCTGTCGGGCCGATGATATTCTTGTTCCGGGAGGCAGAGAGAACAGTTGCTGTTGCGCGGACGATGTGTTCTGTTTTTGAGACGGATGGGTGCAATGTTGTCCTGAGGTCCGAGGCAACGATTCCTAGTGGGGATGTTGCGAGGGATTGCAGCGTCGCTTTGTTGAAGCACATGCTTTGCATGAGGCCCGGGTATGTATTTGGTATATTGTCCATGTAAGGCCGGGCATCTAATGCGCGGCCAAATGTTGATTTCGTGGACGGAGTGAGACGGGCAAGGCGAGCGCGGGCGACGGCTTGCCAGATCAAAGCGCTGAGAGCGTCGTCTGTGGATATGAAGGGTGTCGAAGACGGTTTTGTCGTTTCAGCTAGAGACTTTAAAGCTGCGAGGGACTCTGGGGAGAAGGAGAGATGGGCCCAGGAGCTTGGTGCGGGAAGTTTCTGGGTGTGAGGAAGATCGGAAGAGTCTCCTTCTGCGCTGGGAGGCTTGATCATAAGGTGGGATATCTCGGGACCAGGCTGGTAGTTGTCCAGGAGGGGTATAAGGTTTTGGCGGTCGATATTGCCAATCTGAAGCTTTTCATCTGTGAAAGGCTCATCGCGGCATGCTCTATCAAGGAGGTTCATGAGTTGGCCTTGCCCCGTCATGTCCATGGTGGCATGCTGGCTGGCGAACGTGAGCAGGAGGCCACCGTTGATGAAAGTCGCCTGCAGGGGCAAGACAGGCGAGTTGAGTCCGGCTTCATTGGGATGCCCTGGGAGAGTCCTGCGAGGTGCAATCATACTTTCGTCCAACAGCTTCATAGGGAAGTCCGCCTTCCTAAGCGCATCCATAGTCGGAATCGAGGGATCATTGCTAAGGTCTTTCACAACCAATGGTGCAGATTTCTGGAACGATGTAATCTTATAGGCGCCTGTGTCTTCCCCGTTGGCACCTTCATTGACAACTTGGCCAGCGACCCAAGGAATACTCTCGCAAAGGCGTTCAAGGCCCTTTTGCAGCGTGCTGATGATTGTTGAATGCGACGCCGGGTCCGCCACCGGATATGCGAGACACAACTGTGTGTAGATCTGGAGGAACGCGGACTGGCCAAAGACGTCTAGTGGTATGTCTAGGGCTCCAGTTGGTGTCGCCGGCGAAGTTAATATTGTTGATGCTGTACTCATTGTGTGCGGGTGCGTTGAGAGTGTTGCTATCCATGATATACATCGTGGCCATGGCGCTTTATAGATAATGTTCCTTTTCTAAGCTCCACAGCAGACTTGGCACCAAGCCTAGATCGTGGCGGGGATCTGGATAAAATCTGGACGCCGATATATGATTGGGCGTTGTTGAGGGCCATTCTAATGAGAAAGAATGACTCATGGTGAGTCTAGATGTAGATTGACGCCTGAAAATACGGGCAGAATCGCCATCGGAATAGGCAGGTGCTAAGCTGCCTTCGCACTTTCCTAATATATATGGTCGCCTTGTGCAGGTGCTTACTAATTAAGCTCGACGTAATTGAAATGGGTTGCAGGGATTCATTATGGCATTACATTCATCTATAGGCTATGTATGAGAATGCACAAAAGCAAAAAGAGTAAATATACACATATGTATGCGTTAGGAGGACATGGGGTGGGTGAGCGGTCAGACAGTAGTAGAGATGTCCAGATTTGCGTCTCACTGGCGACAAAAAACCGCCTGTTTGTATAAAGCTCCTGGTAAATAGGCGTCAGAGAGCCTGTACTTCTTGGCACTAATCAAAGTTATTCTATGCGCAAGGTTCCCATTGACGAACGGATCAACGGGTGCCCGACTTCCTTGTCGGGTTTCGAGGACTGTCAAGAACGTAGCCAATGAGGTTATGACCAAAGGGGATATAAGAATCGTACTTGGCCTTCGCTGGCCTTCGAGAAGTCGATATGCATATTATGTCTCGTACTCAGTAGGAGAATGCGTGCAATGTACGACGCAGACAGCGACAAGGTTGGTTTCGGTCAAACGTGACAGCCCTATCAACAGAGTCGGAGTGGTTGGTCGATACTTTCAGGATATCAGTGATTAAGGTTTTCAAAGCGAAGGATCCGTCTTCCATGATCCTATATCTGTCGTTAGCTTGTACATTTCGCGAGTCCTAGAGGTGCGAGAGCTTACCATCAAACTCGTGGTGGACAAAAGCCATGGGATCATCTGTGTCCTTAGATCCCATCTGCTGCACGCCCGGACTAAAGCTAGTGATTGGCAGAACTACAACATCGCCAACCTTCTTGTAGTCCTCCTGGTTGGTGAAGTCCTCGTATGTAATATTGCGAGTAGAGCCAGGCTCAATGTTGAAATATTCTGGGTCATTGAAGTACCGGAAAACGGCATCAGTCCAGGCTGCTGGCCCGGTGAATTCGACAATCGTTTTATCCATCTTTCCCACTTTGAGGATTCCGGCTTTTTTCATCCGCAGCGTTTCTTCGGTGATATACGCAATAATGTCAATAAGAATTGGATGGCCGGGTTTCGACTGGATAGTCCACTGGCAAAACTGAATCCTGCGCGAGTACCAGTCATGCCAGTCTGGCCGATCTGGGTCGGCCTCGATACCGACAACAAAGCCAACTGTTGACAAGTCAAGGGTGTCGGGTAGCCAATCAATCACCGGTTGTAGCGCGGTTGTGTCGATATCACTGTAGACTCCACCTCGTGCGAGAAGAATAAGGTATCTGAAAAAGTCGGCCTTGAGTACGGGAAGAGGTAATGAATCAAACGCTTCGAAAACTTCAGGGATCGATCCGTAAAGGTATTTTATGAGATGGTGAACGGTCTCGTCTGGAACAACTTGGTGCACAAAATTTGGGTTCTTCTCGGTCCAACTCGCCTCTGGTTTGCGAAGATCCTGCTTGAACCACACGGATGCCGGCGTATACTTCCATGTCTGCCAGATGTATGCAGGGAATTTGGCCTCGAGGTTGTAGGAGTAATGGTAGCGCAAGCGTTCGCGCAGGGGGGCAGTGGCCGGCGGAGCTGGCTGCTTTAGGGGTTGCTGTTGTCCAGAGCCTGCATTTTGGCCAGACGTTTGTTGCTTTGTTCCTTCACTGATTTCGTAGGCAATCGCCTCTGGGGACGCGGCGACTGGGGCTGGAGAGTCGGATGAGGAGCGGGAGGATCGGAGGAAAAGGATGAAGGTGATCAGGGCGACGGCTGTAATGAGCGCCTTTCGAAAGGTGAGCATGGTTGCGAAGCTCAGCGCGGAATGCGACGGCAAGTTCGAGAGGTTGCAGCAGTTCCGGGCCGAAGCCGACTTTTTTGCGACTGGCGATCAGCAGTCGAATTCTTGATTGGTGTCCAAAGCAGCCAATTCTTAAAGCCGTCCAGAATTAATTCACCGAATGGCCGTCCTGCAGCGACGCATGTCCGCCTTCTTGGGTGTTTGGAGGATAACAGGCACAAGGCCGATTAGAGGATGCCTAGCGCGCCGAACAATAATGTTGAGTCGCTGTGTTCGCAGACACAGCGAAGAACCAATTGCGTTCTAGCGATAGGTCGCACAGTGAGGGGGTCTCAAGCTTAGCAACTTGAAGTAGAGAAAAAGTTCCAGTAAGAAGGAAATGGAAGAAATTGGCCAGCGTACGTGGACCAGGCGGGCAGCAGTCGTAATGGATGGGGGAGATATCGCGTATCGCCCTCGACTAATCCCTAAGACCGATTAGTGGCGGCAACGCCGCGTGGAAGCTGCAAGGCGATGCAACTTCTCCCGTTATCTATCTGAGATCAGACAATTTTCCAGGGGCGGGATGAGAAGAGAGTTCTTTATAAGCTCTGTGACCTCCGGTGTTCCTGGGGTGTCACTCAAGCCCGCAAAGGGAGCGATCACCCGTGGAACCATCGCAGGTGATTTGGTAAGGCTGGCCTTCGCAGAGTACAACCTTCGGTCTCCTCGGATTTAGCCAGATCCTATCAAGCGTTCACCATGACATTGGCAGCCACAACCCAGAGTACGACGTTTGACTTGCTCCAAATCTCGTCACCTCGTGTTATTGACCTTGGATTCCCCTGGTCTCGCCGCTTCCGGCGCATCCCCAGTCCAGGTTGCGATTAAGATCGTCGACGTTACTTTGGGCCCACTGAGATTTTGACAGCCAAGACCATGACGAACTACACCCAGGCCACCAGTGACGAGTGTCACTGACGCTGCATGTTTCACCTTGCTGTCGGGTCACCATGAACCCCACTACTTTGTCTCTATCTCTAACCTTGAACACGACGAAGCTTTCGGATCGAAGGGCTCGACGGCAGAGGAGAATTAATTGACGCCGCGTCATAGCCTGGCGCCATTATCCCGCAATCCCCAGCCTTGGCTTTACCGCAATCTACCTAGAATCCCAGATAGACAAAAATGCGACAGTCTGGAGCCGAGAGGGGCCGAAAGCCAAAGAGACGTGCATGTCGCTCTGTCCAATCGCAGATCCATCCTTGTTCCTGTGCTCTTCGGAAGAACACCACTCTGTGACCTTGTTCCTGGAACCGCCGGTAACTTCTAGGACAATTCGTGGTTGGCCCCTACACTCAAGTACAGAAAACAGGGAACGCTCGATGCTACCATGTCTTGACCTCGCTTATCTTTAGAGAGCTGCAGCAGGGCCCTTTATCGGTTCTCAGGGACTGAGCTAGGGGAGAGTTTCACTGGCTCAGACACCGTACCTGTAATTCCGAACCATGCTCATCTATACTAAAATATATATACTGGAGTGCCAGACAAAGACAGCATAAAGATGAGTTGCTTCTATTCAGCAACATATAAGCACTTCGGCAAAACAGGAAATTAACAATTCTCGACCTTACAAATGCCCTCAGATTAGCTCTCAGGTTCTCATCGATATCCAGGCTAATGTGCTTCATGGAGCACTCAGAGGCCGGTTATCATACAACTTTGGCTTTTGGTACAATGTACTCATCACCGGGCAAGGGTTGGTCAAGGAAACAAAAAAAGAAAAAAAGAAAAAAGGAACGGGAGTACAAGGCGGTAACATAATTTATTGTGGTCGTCTTATGAACAGCATTGGTGTTGACATATAATTTCGAATCTGAGGACGATTGGGGCGCTCGGCATGAAATCAAGAGGGGTGTTATATTCGAATGGATTCTTGCAACGTCGCAATGCAGTTCCCAATCCCTTAGATCTCTGTTCAATCTCAATCACGCACACTTGAACAAACTTCATCTTCCATTCAGTTACGAAGGATGATATCAGTTTGCCGGACCATTCGCCTTATCATCAAGGTGTCATGAGAAGCTCTAGTGTGAATGTTGTATCATCATTGGGATAGTAGCGGAGGATGATTTCTCAACCCTGCATTACCGCTAAACATTAGCTAGAGCTCTAAAGCCGGATATGGAAAGCTGGACTTGGAAAATGGGTAACTCACCTGCTGCATGAAAGAGAACACGCAGTGGGTTGTCGCGACGCGGCGTAAATGCGATGACCGGCACGTGACCTAACCGACTATGTCATCACGGTTTGCTGGAGCTTGCGACAGCTTCAACTTGACGGTTTCATGGCTGTACGAGATTTGACGATTTGCGCTTTATGATGGTAAGCTCGCCTTCCTAGCCTATGTTCTTCTGATCCTACGATCCTGGCCCGACTACTGTTTCTTCAAAACGGAATGCTAACAACCTGGCTTAGATTTTTAGAAGCAGCACATGAGCGATCGACATCTACGGCCCTCTACAAAGAACTAATCCCACTACATCCCAAAGATGGCTTCCTGGATCCAACGCCAGAGCCATTCGCACCAGACACAGCTTGCCGCGACAGCTGTCATATCAGGAGCTGCAGTTGCCGGCGCGATCTTCGGTCTCCAAAAATTCCGAAGACGGGAAGCAGTTAAGAAATTAAAGGCCTCTATACCGGAGATCAATGACCAGCATCACGCGGAGAACCTCAATGAGTTCGGGGCAGCTCAGAATCCATACTGGAGTAAGGAGGATGAGCGCGGGGCAGCTCTTGCTCGCAGGGCGCAGGAGGGCGATTATGATGAGGGTATGTGGTAGCATCCGCTCAGGACGACGGCTGCTAATATAATGGCTTTCTGCAGAGCTTATTCTCGAGCAACTGGCCCGTAATAGGGTATTCCTGAAGGACGAAGGTCTTGCGAAACTGCGGGACGCCTTCATAATTGTCGTTGGATGCGGAGGTGTCGGGTCGCATGCTGTCGCTTCGCTGGCTCGATCGGGCGTCTCCAAGATCCGCTTAATCGATTTCGACCAAGTCACACTCTCTTCTCTTAACCGACACGCCCTTGCCACATTAGCAGACGTGGGAACTCCAAAAGTACACTGTATTCGCCGGAGACTGCAGCAGATTGTCCCATGGGTTCGATTCGACTGCCGGAACGAACTCTTTGGCGGGTCTGTCGCCGAGGACCTGTTGGCGCCATGGTCGTTGGAGGATACCGACAAGGGACAGAAGCCAGTCTACGTGCTTGATTGTATTGACAACATCCAGTCGAAGGTCGAACTGCTACACTACTGCCACACACACTCCATCCCTGTAATCTCTTCAATGGGCGCGGGATGTAAATCAGATCCCACACGCGTCATGATCACGGATATCTCCGTCAGCTCTGATGATCGGCTCTCGCGCGCTACTCGGCGACGACTCAAGCTCTTGGGAGTTACCACTGGAATCCCAGTGGTATTCTCAACCGAGAAGCCCGGCCCCGGCAAGGCGACTCTGCTGCCTCTCGCGGAGGAAGAATTTGCCAAGGGTCAAGTGGACGAACTATCAGTACTCCCAGAATTCCGATCTCGAATCCTGCCAGTGCTTGGAACTATGCCTGCAGTGTTCGGATACACCCTGGCAAACCATGTCATTTGCGATGTTTCAGGATACCCAACAGAGTACAGTATGGGCGGCAAGGGCAAAGACAAATTATACGACTCAATTCAAGCAGCTCTGCTTGTGACAACTGAGCGACTCACTCGAGCAGAGACTGGCAAGCAGCCCATTGGACTGCGCCTACCGCTGAGCAGGGACGACATCATCTACCTCATTGATGAGATTTGGCGCGGTAAGAGTGTTGTCTCTGGCCTTCCAAGTCGACTACACCTTACTCTCTGGGAGCGTCCACCGCAGGGCTTCAAGCCTCATCCCGAGTGGGAGGAGAAGGGACAAATTTACGTTCCGTTCAAGATGGAGGATCTGGTCTGTATGACCAAGGAGGAAGCTACTCGCCATGAGAAGGAGGTACTTCTTGGTGGGAAGAAGGCCGAAGAGGTTTGGGGCGAGGAGGTCATTAAGAACGTGGACCGGCGCCAGAAGGAGATGACTTATTACGAACAATTTAGGTAGACGATTGTATACTAGGGATTTAAAAGCCTAAGGAACTGCATATAGATGGGCGGCCTAACTCAGCATCTTGAAGATGAAGACACAGTCTCCCAAAACATCAGAGGAAACACGTAGATACCTCTGTAGGATTATAAGCACAGCGATCAATAATATTAATAGCAATTAATCCCAAGCAAAACGAATAACAAGTTGTCTCAGACGGACCCAACCACAGAAATGGGGGCAGAGTCTAGGCCAAGACCAAGGCTGTGCAGGGCTGGAAGACTAATCTTATCGTTGCATCGGAGTCCCAAGATTAACCAAGAAAGGCACACGACACATTTCCTCGAGAGCCAAACTTTACTTCTCCCCTTCTTCACCACCGGATCAATTGAATTGAATCCTATTTTCCATCATCCCAAGCCCACCCCTCCGCATTACAAACCATATCCACACAGTTGACGACAACCCCCGACCACGGAAAACGCTGGAGCCTGGTTCCATCACCCGCCCAAATGGCAGACCGCGACCGCGAAGCCGCCGCGCTGGAATTCGACTACTCGGACGACATCTCAGACGACGGCCTCTACCACCCTCACAATGGCAACGGGCACAGTTCACCGCCATCACGACTTAGACGCCTCGCGCGCCCTTTAATCGAGTACGTCCGCAACGAGTGGCAATCGCCCAAACCCGCCAAATACAGCCATCTCTCCGGCTCCTCATCGGATCGGTCCGAATCCCCGAAATGGGTTCAGATCGTTGCGTCGATCGTTGCGGCGCCGCGGTTTAGGCGCTACGTTATTGTTTATCTTACGCTTTTGGTCTCTTGTATATTGGGGTGGCAGTTCTTTTTGCATCCACGGTTAAAGGAGGGGAGTGCGATTCTTACGAGCCTTGATCCGAAGCAGAAGAGTAAGGTTGGGGGGTGGTTTGGTGGAAGTGCGCTTGTGCAGCTTGAGGATATGATTCAGTTGCAGAAGTTGGATTCAGGGTTGTTGCCGGGGCGGTTGGAGGAGGATAATACGAGGAAGAGGTTGATATTTATCGGTGATGTACATGGATGTAAGGAGGAGTGTGAGTATTCCTTTTCTTTCCTACTTACCTTACGCGGTAGGGTACGAGGAAGATGCTAATTTATCGTGTTGATAGTGGAAAACCTCCTTGACAAGGTCAAGTTCGATGAATTCAACGACCACCTCATCTTCACCGGCGATCTCATCGAAAAGGGGCCCGCTAGCCTAGGTGTCGTCGACCTCGCCCGCACCTACAACGCCTCCTGCGTCCGCGGTAACCACGAAGACCGCGTCCTTGTCCTCCGACACGATATGCTCGCTGCAAACATCACCGACGACACATGGGACGTCGCGCACCCCGAGAGCGCTAAATCGCGCGTTCTAGCGCGCGAGCTTAGCACCGAACAGGCTGACTGGCTTGACGCTTGCCCTGTTATACTTGACGTTGGACAAGTCACGAATATGGGACAGGTCGTTGTCGTGCACGGCGGGCTCATTCCGGGCGTTGAACTGGATAAGCAGGATCCGTTCAGTGTGATGAATATGCTTACCGTTGATTTGCCCACACACATGCCCAGCTCCTCGAGAGATAAGGGCGTGAAGTGGACTAAGGTATTTCCCACCCTGCCAGCCTCACTCTATATTATGCTAATCATGTCATATCATAGCTCTTCAACCAACACCAATCCCTCGCCCTGCAATCCAAGAACAGCGTAACGACCGTAATCTACGGCCACGACTCCAAATCCGGCCTCTCATTAAAAGAATACACTAAAGGTCTCGACTCCGGCTGCGTAAAGGGCGGCAAACTTACAGCCTTGGTGATCTCCGACGGCGGAAAGCAAGAAACCGTACAGGTGAAGTGCTCAAAGCACACAGATGAGAAGAGCGAGAAGAAGAAGAAGAAGAAGGTATAACTACATTTGCACTATGTGCATATATAGTAATAATATTGTATTGGCATTGGCATTGGGGATTGAAGGGAAAGGAATGGCATGGTATGGCTTGGGACAGCTAGCTGTATTTTATTAATATGTATATAGGTCGATTCGAGTGCTTCTGCGTCAAGGGCCTGGCGTTTTATGGGTTCTATCTATTTATTTTCGGGCAACATCATCAATTTCAAGATCATGCAGCCTGCATACCCATAAGGGACACGTGCTATTTGCTTTCTATCCAGCAAGGAAGGAGCGACCTCGATCGTAGCTTCCTTTCCAGGTAGACTGCACCTGGACCAGACATGGAAGGAACGGCTCCCAGCGCACCTTAACTAGGTACATAAAACATAGATCCTCAATAGGAAGGTGCGATGGGCAGCCCTCATCCCTTCCTCGTACGGTTACAACTATGAATTATGTTGCGCGTGTGACTGTTCATGTGCGTGGGTAGCATTGCATGTAATTCGATATATTGTCTCAATTGTTTCAACTCGAAGTAGTCGATGTGATGATTTATATTTGTCTAAACCAAGATGTCGAATTCGAAGAGCTGCTGAGAAAAAAATATATATACATGAATCCAACCTACCTACACACATACATAGTACTTTGTAAAACCCAAAGACAACCTAAATTTCACCTCGACCCTCTGCACTTTCGATCCCATCCTCAATTACAGAAGATACGTTCCACTTCCCATCCTCATCCCACGTAACAGGCTCCGAAAAATCCTCATACCAAAACCCACCAAGGGCATTCTCAACCACGAATCCAAATCGAAAATATTCCGGAATCCCAGGTCCACCCTTCGTCCAATTCCAATCCGGCAATGTAAGGTCACCAATGTCAACGTCGCCACCTGCACTATCAGGTCTAAATGCACGATACCGCTCAACGTCGTTGATTAGCACGCTTAATCCGTTGATTTCGGGTGGTAAGGCTAGTGCGGAAAAGGCGAAGGATATACTATCCTGAATTGAAAAGTCAAGGATTTCAGACGTGATATTCGGAAGCGCGGAGCCGAGTTGTGCGCCGTCTAGTAGGGATGCTGATGTTTGTAGGATTGAGTCGAAGCCCCAGCGCGCGATACCGTTTATGAATAGGCCCATTAGGAGGCCTTGATAGAGGAGGGAGGGGCGGGTTTGCATTGTTGTTCCGGGGAGGAAGAGAAGGGCGAGGATGTAGTGGTGGATGCGGAGGTTCATGTTGGGTACTAGGAGGAGGATTATCACTCCTAGTACCAGAAGGCTGTATAGCCCTAGCATCCGTGGCATGCGTCCTTCGTTACGGAAGGCAAGTGCTTGCGTGAGTACTATAGCGACCAGGATAACGACGATGGTTATTAGCGCTGGTATAGCGCCAGGCTGCTGCTGGATATCGTGAGGTGTAAGGCGGGAAATGGGGATCTTATCGAAGGTATCTGTGTTCAACGCGCCAACCCAGCATGGCCCAAGCCAGAGAACTGCCTTGTCCCAGTGGGCGTCGAGATCCGCTAGGGTCTTGCGGACGCAGAAGTAGTACAGTGCGAAGCCGACGAAGGCGCAGGGGAGGAAGCGGCCTAGGGCTGTTGAGACGACCTCGTAGTAATCCGGAGAGTAGGGCGGGTCGGAAGATAATGCGACTTGAAAGTACACGATGAAGAAGATGGATGTGTACCATGCCGCAGGGGATGTTATTACCAACGAGAGAGTCGTCGATGTTACAACTGAAAAAGTAAACAATGGCCAGCGAAGATCCAAGCAATCGAGATCACTATTTTCCTCTCCAGCATCGAAAGTGAATGAGAGCGGGAAGTAAGACGGGAAGTCGACGCTCATCATGCCGTTCCTGTCTTCTGCTGGGAAGTTATACTGCTCGCCTGTTCGGCGCAGGATGCCACATCCGCCTTTGCTGTCTTCTATGATGCCGGCATGCATCGCAGCCTGGCAGATAGACGAGTCGCCTCGATATATAGGCTCAGCCTGACCTTCGTCGAGAGCCCCTCCAATAACGAGATGCTGATAGTTGATCTCACGCGGGCCAACAAAATACGGCTCGAGGACAATAAAGCCTGAGCAAGCTGCAGGGCAGCGGAACGCCAGGGTCTCGCCCTCAAACGGACGGCAATAATCTCCGTCAAGACCACAGTTTGTTGAATTAGACCTGGTAAGACATGTTAGCAATTAGTCGCGTATTCAGTCTGGAGTTCATACCAAAGTCTACTCGAGCAAGAAAGTTTAGCAGGGCTCCCATGCCCGGGGATCTCCTGACCGGTAACGCTAGCATGCAAGATAGAGATAAAAACCACACCCCATAGTAGCAAAGCAGCTATCAGAAGAGATATCTTCGCCTTGCTACCAGGAAAGTAGCGCTCAATCAAACGACCGGGCGCGGTCTGCCATCGGGCTAGCCAGGGGTTGATTCGGTACTTGTGCGGCGGCGATGGCCCACGCATCCAATCGCGGATGCCCGCAACAGTACATGTGAAACGCCTTTTCTCCTGAGGAGGCTGGTAATTTGATGTTGGGAGTAGAGGCTCATTTGTGTCTTGTTCGCGGTCGGCTGGCGCGGGGTCGAAGCTGTCCCGGCCATTTGCTACCGCTGCACTGTTTTCGGAGTCATCTTGGGATTTCAATGAGTATTCATCCGGCTGCCGGAGCTGCTCAAATGATGATGAGCTTGACCGGGATGGCATTGTTATCGCCCCATGGATGAAGGATGGTTGGAAAAGTTGAAGCTGACGAAGTTTTGTTCATGTACAACCTTAGTCATCGCTTTTATACATTTGTACACATCTGCTGTTCCATGCAACAAGCTACCAACCACAGCGGTCTTGATGGAATCAGAAATACAACATATATTCCAATGTAGCTAGAGCTAGAGAGTTGATATACTATAGGCAATTGCTAGAGTCTCCACAGCAAACGGGGTATAGGTATGTGGTCAATAGCTTCATAACAAATCATAAATCATTCATCGTAGCACAGAGGTCCACCAGCTTGCATATTTCCAATAATTAGAAATATCGATATCAGAGTATAAATTTGAATCCCCATAGCTTGGGGGCTTACGCGCACCAAGACGTTGGCCAGGCTATAAGGCAAGATTGGCAACAAAGGAGGGTTCGTTGCGATTAAACCCGAGAGTGACGACCACTGTCAGTCAAGTTAGAGTCGTGTGGCATGATTTGATTCAAACTGAACTTACTATCTGTCAGTAGCATGTCTTCTGACACGGAAGGTAAACCAGATACCCTGCAAAGTTATCAGCGCTGAACATAGAATAGTCCGCGAAGCTACTTACAACAAGCGTAGAGACAGCCCAGACAATAGCAGAGAGGAAGCTGAAAGCCTGTGAAGCCTTCCATCGGCCACAATAGGTGTCATCTGTGATAGCGCCCCAGCGCCAGATGCTGCCGCAGTTGAGGCGATTGTTGGCGTCGACCTGGACACCAAAAGCGGCGAACCATGCCAGCGAAATGAGTAGATCCACTGTAGAGGCGTTAGTTAAGATATGAAGAAATTATATAAAAAGAAGATCAGATGACATACGCGGCCAAGTGAAGAAGCTCGATGCGAAAGGTATCAGCCATATAAGGCCGAACAGTATGGATATACCAGCGATGACCTCAGTATAGATCCATCGTGGCTGAGGCCAGACATCGACGTTCTCGAACCTATGGAGGAACCAGCCGATGATACCGGCGACGACCTATAGAGACAATTTAATACAGACTATGGAAATTAGTAGAAGAGAGAAAGTCGTACAGCACCAAAGCCGATTTCGGCAATGCGGAGGACAATAGAAAGCACACGCGAGATAACAGGCATGTCGATGGTGGAGTAGTGGAGCTGTGCCTTAGGCTAGTCTGGATGACAGAAGCTTAATCCTGGAGAAGTAGAACAAAGCGGAGAAGGAAAACAACAACAACAAGACGGAGGCTGGCTGGACGGTTGATTAAATACTTTACGCCTCGAAGTGGTCCTTCCCCTTCACCGTCACTGCTATAGACAGCCAGTGCCCCTTACCTCAGGTCTCAAGAGCTCGTTGTGCGAACGTGATCAGTCCCAAGTCTGGCAGTGACGTCGTCCTCTTCCCGCCGATTGGTTTCGTCCATTCGCTCAACTCTGCCCAACGCCTGTAACTTCCCGAGGCGAAGCTCACCAGCCTACTCTGGGAAAGAGATTGACCAGCCAGATGGTGTGGTCAACTCTTCTGCCTGGTGATACGTCACAGAGGCGGCCTGGAGCAAGGTTTTGATTTGGTTTGCTGGCACCGAGGCTTGCATTGTCAAATCTCGGCTTGAGGATTCAACATGGGCCAATTAATCTATTTCGGCCAGGTCCTGGTGACAGAGAGCTAGTCGAGCTACTGGGTGGAAGTGGACGTTGTAGGATGAGAAAGAGCGACTATGGTGCGTTGCTTTTAAGAGCTAATGCCTTGGAAATACAGGATCTTGAGCAGTCCGAGTCACTCCCACCAAGCCTCCGCCTCTGCCACCCCCCCGACAGTTCTTTTTCTCTCTTTTCATCCTGTTCTTCTTCTTTTTTCCCTTTTTCTTGTCCTAATACCAAACCGATGCTCCTTAACAAAACTTTAGTCACAGAAACGTTAAAAACACTTTTAGTCTGCATGTCTACTTGTATTCTGGAATCCCCCTGCTACCTTTTGCCGATATTGCATGCCTGCAACTCCTCAAGAGGCTTAGAAATCATCCTCTTTTTTGTTCCACGACCGAGAGAGCATAGAGCGATGATCGTCAGGCACCTTGTCATCCAGTTCAGAGTCCGTGGCTGACGAATTTTCGTCCATTGCGTCCGTCCCAGGGTCTGCTGCTCTCTATTTGTTTAGAGCATCTTAGTCCTTCTGCGGTAAATTCTCGTTTTTGAAACAAGTTAAAGCCACCGGCTCATGGTTCCAACTTGTCTCTTGGGAAACCAGGAGAGGTAACGGTCGAGAAAGCTGGGTTGTCGAACATCTTTCCGATTTGCTCTTTTAACTCTCGGCTTTGAGCTTTGTTGTCTTGCTATGCTTTCATGAGGTGAGTTAGGAAACAGAGAATCGCCTGAAGGTGACTTCTCTCTATCGGTCAATTTCCGTTTGGGACTGTTCTGGAGCGGCTCCTGACTCCCTGAGCGTCTGCGCTTCCGACATTTTGTCTGCTCGTGCCCTTCTATGCTGTTGGTCTGTGTTTGAGTGCCGGCTGCATGGTTAATGGTAGAGTCAAGGTTCCCTAACTTAAAGGTAGAGGTGCTGTCCTTCTTATAAGATCCCTTAGCACTCTGATCTATTGACAGGTCCTCGACAGACGAATCCCGTGGCGGATTGGTCTCTTACGTCGCTGCATTTACGGTCGTCAATTGGAAAGCTGCTCAATATGCAGAAATTAAAGGTGTATTTTCTAATGCGGCAAGATGGCCGAGCGGTCTAAGGCGGTTAGTATTCCTCAATTCAGTTTATCCACCGAACTTGCCTAATAAGTCTTTAGCCAGACTCAAGTTGTCAAACTTTCTCGAGATACTCGAGTGTCTTCTGGTCATGAAAATGGCGTGGGTTCGAATCCCACTCTTGTCAGAACTCTTTTATTTTGTCTTTATTTTTTAGTTCTAGATTTGCTTTTTATTGTCTCGCCTGCCCTCCGGGCCCTACATTTCATTCTCAGGCTTCATTAGATATTGCTGGATTGTTGGAATTGAAGCCACAAGTCACAATCGTCTCGTCATTATACTACAACCACATATTAATACAACCACCCAAGCCACATACTGGTAGGAAAGACAAATCACGAAATGTAACATAATCATAAGAACCACCCAAACACCGTCCTGAACACGCCCTTTGCACCGCTCTCAATAACATCCCCATGGCAAGGAATCAACCGGTTAAACTCCCACTTATCAATCCTCTTCATCGACTCCCCAAACGCCTTCCGATCCGCACTCGACAACACATACCACACGAACCTCTTCTGCCACGTCGCTGGCGGAGCAGTCGACAATAACGGCCGTATTATCTTAGTGAGAATCCCGCTCGTCGCACTCTCACCTGACTTCGAGTACTGCTCACGGGCAGGGAGATTGAATAGCAAGTCCGCCTCAATGAGTGTAAGCGATGGCTTATGAAGGAAGACTACCTCCTTCGAGCCATGCCCGTAGACATATTCAATGTCGAACTCCTTGTTGAATTCCTCCGAGATATGCCACTTCGTATCCTTCTTCGCATCCTCTTCATGCAGAATATGCTTGATCGGCGTATCCTTGTACTCAGGCACAGACTGCCTCTTCTCCAAAAGACCTTCAGGTGCAATGATTTCTGCCTCAGGGAAGGCATTTTTCCACGACGTAAGGTGGATGTGGTGCTCCAGGTCCAGAGCCGCGATATACTTCACTCTTCCACCTAGGCCAGTGATGGTCTCTCTCACCGCAGGAGTCAAGTTGACAGGAGAAAAGACGGCTATGGAGCCAGATGACATTCGTACTGGTTCGGCCCGTCAGTTGGAATGCACAACTGGGTAATAGAGTTCAGGTTCAAGTCCACGCCGACTAACCGAGTGTTCCTCGTCCACCGAACTTCAAGCGCCCGAATCGCGCGAATGGTAAGCTCATCGTTATAACATTTGATGTGACGTTGCGGATCACCATCACCTCGTCTGGGTTTGTTGGGAAGAGGGGCGCCATGATTGATTCCTGAATGTAGATTGATTGCAAAGTTGTTAAATGATTGTTTTCCTTCAGTTTCTTGTGTAAGGGTGAATCTTTTAAGCTGCGCTCAGGGCGCCTGACTCGACGTTTGCGTGCTTAGTTGTCGCAGATGGCCTCGGCTTAGAACGGCAACTGGTGGAACTGACTAACGGATGCTGGCCAGGCTTGTTGATGACAAACTTGAGACAGATCAGGGGTCAGGAAATTAACAATGACTGCCCAGATCTTATGATCAAAACAAACTGTGCGCTTGTTTTTTGACAGTTGACAGTTTACCGTTTGTAAGGCTGCAGTTGGACCCTGAGCTGGAGATAAGGGTGGTGATTCGCTGACGTCAATGGCTTTGTTGCATCCATGGGGAATGATCGGCGGAGGACCAGCATCATGCAACGCCAGTAGGGCCAATGATCAGGGAACAGATGTATATGTAACTGCGAGAAAATAATAATATGCACATGGAAGTAAAGGCTCATCAGGTCGTCATGAAGCTCAATAATGTAAATCAATTCCAATCAACGGGGTATCTCATATCCATCTACTACTGTGACCAACGAACACACCGAAAAGCGTCCTGAGAAGCATAAGCAAAGCGCAACCTGGAGGCCTAGCTGTACCATCCCCTAGATGTGTTATGCTCCTCCTCTTGGCGATGCGGAATTATGCATTTTTCGATATTAAACGTCTTGATCACTTCCTGCCACATATCAAAGTCAAGACTAAACACGGACTGGTGCTTTTGAATCCCTTGTCTTTGGGCTTCACTGGGCGCATAAGGCTTTGAGGGATCTGTTATTGTGAAAGTTAACTGATGTGCTGATAAACATCCAGAAGTTTTTGCCGAACTTACGCAATGTCGGCACGCCTTTGCTGTCGGTGCCAATGCCCACCGTGCCATCCCTGACCAGGAAGCTCAGGTAGAAGAGGTTCTCCACAGTTTGACCAAATGAATGGGGATTTATGCAAAAATCAAACAGTGGTATACCAGCATTATCAGCGATGTGGTGCTGAGCCATGATTTCCTCGATGACTTCCTCTGGAGGATCTTCCATCTGCTGCAAGACATTATCGACAGCAGTTTCAGCACGGCTTTGCGTTTTCCCTAACAACTTATTGATACTGGAGCACATTGCTGTCAGATTGGATGTTTCTTGCTTGTCCAAATCCTCCTCCCTAAGTTCTTGTGGCCGGACGGCCTGGGTTGGGTCGATGCGCTCTCTCGCTCTTCGCTGTGTGATCTGGCGAGTGCGTTTCTGCACTGAGAGAGGGCCAAGCAGAAAGCCGGAAACTGCTGGTCGAGCGCTGTGGCGGAAACAGGCCGCGCGCCCAAGCCAGTCCCAATTCATACCGTCTCCGTCCTCATCATCGCTGTCATCAATATCGGCCTGTGTTCTTCGAGGAGCACGGCGGCGTTGTGTGCTGCTGATAGCGGCATGCGGGTCCTCCGGCCCGGTGCGCATGAATGAAATGCATTTGGAGACAAATTCGTCGACGTCTATCTGGGCGCTACTCTCGCCCAAAACTAGCGTCGCAGTCTTTTTGTGCGACAAGTCTGCGGCACTGACGAGCAAGCGGGAATCGATCGTGGCATCTGAAGTTTGTTTGACGTTGATGAATAACTCGTTTGCTTTCTCAAATGTATCGCGAAGGCCGTGATTTCCCGGTTGAAGATATTCGCTCCTAGAATCTGCGGGACCATTAACACATACTCGGAGTGAATGGCCGCGGGACAGTACCATTCAAATCTCGGGTGAGATCTCTCAGTCCCTTGCGTAGCCGTCGTCTTTCTTCTGGTGCCTGGTCCGGGTCGTAGTATCTTGTGCTTAACTCTCGTTGTTCTTGCGTTAGCGACCGACCCGGAGCTTGGTTGTTGGAAGCCTTGTTCGCTAGGCGTTGTCGCTTTGCTGTATTTCTTGTGGAAGACATGTTGTGAGCCTGACTTTTGCGCTTGCTGCGCGCAGAGTTTTCCAGATTCTCCTTATCAGAAGCAGATGCTGGGGAGCGGCGAGAGGATACTGGGCCGGCGGCTCGATCGGTGCGTGCCATCGTCGCGAGGCTGATTTCTTTGACAGGCAAGACGCGCCTGTAGGCAGAATGAGGAATCAAGGTTTGACAAAGCAAGGCTGAAAATAGGCGTCAACAAAGAAGATACCAAACAGAAGGCAATCGTATTATCAAAGCAATAATCCGCGACAATTTGGCCGACAAACTTCTTTATAGTAAACCCCTTTGATGGACCTCGAAATTAATGGTAGAAAGCTCCGCGTCCGGACGCGTGAAATGGGTACCCCACGTGATGTCACCTGCCCCCGCGTCATCTCCAATCGGAGTCGAGCTTCCTCCATTTCCACCAGCGGTATCAACAACCCACCAGGTATCATCTCTCAAACATGCGATAAAGCAGCTTGGTAGTGAAGCCCTGGGTCGAGTATGGAGGCCTTTACCTTTGCGGTTTCCACCCAAGTGGATTTCCCAATACATGTCAAGATGTATGCCTAACATCTCCCTTCCGGAGACCACTGGACTAACGGTTTTACAGTGGATCGCTTGAAGGAAAGCAGAAGCAGATCCCATTCTCAGTCCTTCTGAAGCAACCAAAGCTGCGGCACATTGGCTCTGCCCAGAACCCGCTGTCTGATCTGTTTGTGACGGTCCAAGTATGGTCCGAATCCAAACCTCTTGGGGTGCCGCTGCAGACGTCATACAAGGCGTTCAAGTCAGCCAGGGCTTGGGATCAATGGCTGCAGCTTCCTATGTCTATCCAAGATGCCCCTCTGAGATGCCAACTCGCTATCACGATCTGGGATCTATCGCCCTTTGGCGGTGAGGATGCAGATGGGCACTATATTCCATTCGGCGGTACGACGATACCGCTGTTTGATGAAGATGGGAAGTTGAAGACCGGCAGACAAAAATGCAAGGTCCATCGACACAAGGCTGCAGATGGATTCTCAGCAACTACCACACCTTCAAGTCCTCCAAGAAGACGAAAGGGAAATAAAGCTCAACTGCTGGGCCCTTCTCCGGAAGAAATGGAGCTTGAAAGAGTGGAAGCACTACTTAAAAAACATGAGATGGAGGAAATCCCGCGAATTGACTGGATGGACCAAATGGTCTTTCGCCAAATGGAGAAGCTGAAGATCAACGCCGATGAAGCCGCGCGAAAGCGTGCTATATTCTCAAAGGCTAACCGGGACCAACATTCAAATGGTAATGAGGAGGATGAGGAGGATTTTGACGAGGAAAACTTCATTCTGTATCTTGAGTTTCCGCGATTCGATCATCCGATTGTCTGGTCTGACCATGAATACCCTCCGCCCCCCATCTCATCATATCCACAGAATGCGCCAGGAAACACGAACAATGCCTTGAAGCCTCTCCCAGAGGTCCGGTTCGGCCCCGGGATTGAAGGAGCTGACGGAGAAGGAGTTATCATAATCTACGACCCTGAAATCGGTCAAACAGGAAATCCCTGCGAAGACAAACATCGAAGGCTCATCCGTAGCCACAGAACCGGCATCATGGACCGTGACCTCAAGCCCAACCCTAAGATTCGTGATGATCTCAACGTTATCATGTCCTACGAACCCACGCAGGACCTTACCGCAGAGGAGAAGGATCTTGTATGGCGTTTCAGATATTACCTGACACGGGAGAAAAAGGCACTCACAAAATTTGTCAAATCTGTCAACTGGCGAGACGTTGGCGAAGCACATCAAGCCGTCGAGATTTTACCAAAGTGGACCGAGATCGATGTCGATGATGCTCTAGAGCTTCTTGGGCCGACGTTCGACAATGCTGCCGTTCGTTCATATGCAGTGGAGCGGCTTCGCAAGGCCGATGACGATGAACTACTTCTTTACCTCCTTCAACTCGTGCAAGCGCTTAAATATGAAGACAACGCCCACGGAGACGCAGACATAGCGGCCCACGACTCCTCTCTTGCCAACTTTCTCATCACTCGCGCAGCCAATAACTTTAAGCTAGGCAGCTATTTACACTGGTATTTGATGGTCGAATGCGATGACGCTGGACCAGGGACTCTGTCCTCCCACCGCAGGCTTTTCGCTCGGGTCGAGTACTACTTCATGGCAGAACTAGAACGAATTCATCCTGAGCACAGGAAGACACTACTGCGCCAGGGCGAGCTCATCACTGTCCTTTCGAAGATCTCCAAGGACATTCGTTTCTCTCGAGATGCCCGCCCTCTGAAGATCGAGAAACTGAAGAAGTATCTGAAAGATCCGAAGAACGACTTGCTACACTTTGATCCTCCCCTGCCTCTCCCATTGGATCCGGACGTCATGATTACTGGCTGCTTTCCCGAAGAATCAAACGTTTTCAAATCATCACTGTCACCTCTTCTCCTCACTTTGAAAACAACCGAGGGCCAAAAATATCCGATACTATTCAAAGTTGGCGACGATCTGCGTCAAGATCAGCTTGTTATCCAGATTATCATGCTCATGGACCGCCTCCTCCAAAAGGAGAACCTTGACCTCAAACTCACCCCATACCCGATCTTAGCCACCAATGCCACAGCCGGCGCAATGCAATTTATCCCCTCGACCTCCCTGTCTGCCGTTTCCGGCAAATATAAAACAGTTCTTGCTTACCTAAAGGCCAACAACCCAGACGACAACGAGCCCCTCGGTGTCCGCAAAGAGACAATGGACACCTACATCAAATCCTGCGCTGGCTACTGCGTTATTACCTACCTCCTTGGTGTGGGCGATCGCCATCTTGAGAACCTCCTTCTTGCACCAGACGGGCACTTCTTTCACGCAGACTTTGGCTTCATCCTAGGCCGGGATCCCAAACCATTCGCTCCAATGATGAAGCTCTGTAAGGAAATGGTTGAGGGCATGGGAGGGACAACCTCGCAGCTTTACATGCATTTTAAGGAATACTGCTTCACGGCTTACACGACGCTTCGGAAGTCTGCGAACCTCATCCTCAACCTGTTCAGTCTCATGGTCGACGCCAATATTCCCGATATTCGGGTCGAACCTGACAAGGCTGTCTTGAAGGTCAAGGAACGGTTCCATCTTGAGATGACTGAAGAGGAAGCAATCAGGCACTTTGAGCAGTTAATTGGTGACAGTGCCAATGCTATCTTTGGAGTGGTTATTGATCGTCTTCATGACTTTGTGCAGGGTTGGCGAGCCTAAGATGGCTTCAAATAACCTCAGACTTTGCGAAATTTTGCCCTCACGGAATTTACTAGTCTTCTTGACTGGGGCTGCGTTTGCCTTGCGTGTTCCCAGAGGAACATGCCTGTCCATCACGTGATTAAGTACTCGCATATGGAAGCCTCATACCGCCTTTCCTACCGCCATGCTACCAGGCAAAGGCCGGCACAAAAACCAAGATAGCGGACTCAACCGCAAACTATCGCAATCACTCGATAGATAATGCCGACGAAGGACGCTCCTTTACGGCCCTTCATGACATACATATCAAATATTGAACCGATACGCTCTCAATAATGGCGGCTCAATTCGTGCCACGCCAGGTGTTCCCCAGCTATGCCTCGATTCCGCGATCCTACTTCCTCGGCCACCACCGGGCTGGTTTGACGAAGATGAAGAGCATGCTGTCAACGATCGACTACGTGGTGGAGTGTCGAGACGCAAGAGTCCCTATCTCTTCCGTGAACCCTATGTTTGAAGAAGCATTGGGCCAGACCAGACGACTGATCGTTTACACGAAGAGGGATCTAGGGGCTGAGACGGGATCACCAGCGCAGAAGGCAGTAAGTGGGACATATATATAGCGACTAATATATCCATGTACTCATACCTTGCCGTCTACTAGGCCGAGAAAATGATACGAAAGTTCGACCGCAACAGTACTGTTTTCTTCGTCAGTTCATCATCACGGCCGGACGTGAGCTCGATCCTAAAACATCTGCGCGACGACGCCGCAGGACCCGACAAACTCGTCGGCGCCCGCGTCATGATAGTTGGAATGCCCAACGTTGGAAAGTCAACACTCATCAATAACCTGCGGAATCACGGCGTGAAGAAAGCCAAAGCCGTACAGACCGGAGGCCAGCCTGGTATCACTAGGAAGATTGGCACACCCGTCAAGATCATAGAGCGGGAGAATGCCCCCCCTGTTTACGTGCTGGACACGCCCGGTGTCTTCATGCCTTATGTAGCTGATGCCGAGGATATGCTCAAGCTAGCCCTTTGCGGCTGCGTTAAGGATTCTGTCATCTCGCCGGTTACATTAGCAGATTATCTGCTGTATCATATCAACCTGCACAAGCCAGATGCGTATCAACGTTGGTCACCAGCAACGAATGAGATTCATCCCCTTCTAGACAGTTTCGCTCACAAGACGGGTCTACTCGCCAAGGGGGGCATACCGAACACTGATCTAGCTGCTCTGCACTTTATCCAGAAATGGCGCGCTGGTGAGCTGGGCAGGTTCGTGCTAGATGACTTGGAGGCGCAAGAGCGTCGCCGGGAGTCAGGTATCGAAGATGAAGAAAGACTTAGTATCACGCAAGCCATGAAAGCAGAGAAAGTGGGAAAGCGGAATCAGATAATAGAGTCTCCTGCAAAACAGAAATAGCATCATGTACATAATATACCCCGCTAGCAGCATAATGAAATAGACAACCAAGTTGAAAGAGATCAAAACAACCCATCATATGTACTTGAGATGCACCGTAGACCGAGAAAATGAGAACACCCAAACGAAAAAAAAAAAAAGACGAGTAGGCCATCATGAGATCTTTTCCAGCAACCGCCGTCTCCTCCGGTCAACAAGCTCCTCTTGCACCTCCTCCAACGTCGGCAACCGCCACTCAACCCCATCGCCGGCATCTCCCGGCAAAGGCTCCCACCCATCCTCAACATCCTCGTCCGCATCCCCCTTCTTCTTCATCTTCTCCACAGCCTCCCGCTCCCTCGCCAACTCATAAGCCAGCAGCGTCCCATCCTCCTCATCAAGCCCATACCCAAAGTAATTCGCATCAACCTTCTTCGTAGCAATATCCCCTCCCCTCCCGGAACCGGCCTTCCCATCATCATCCTCCTCAGCAGGACGTCCCTTCCTCGCCGCAGCTTCAAGCATTTCCTTGACACCCGGTAACTCCCTCGCCCTTCCAAAATATCTATACCCCTTCCCACCACCAGGTATTTCCCTCCCCTCATCATCATACACGCGCCCCGAACCACGCATATAGTTCGGCCCGCCCATATTCCGGATCTGCATTTCCCACGCCCACTTCTCGCGCATGAGCTTGTTGATTTCATCGTTCAGATCGCGGATTTGGTGGTCTGAAAGACTCTGTTCTTGGATTCGGGACACCTTGCGGCTGATTTCTTTGAGGACTTGACCGCGCCATTTCTCGCATGAGGGGATTGAGTCGACGCTTGTTATGGCTTTGGGACGCCGTGTTCGGCCAATGTCGATTATTCCGAGGTCTGCGGCTTGTTGGGCTCTGAAGCGGAAGAGCATAGACTGGGCTTTTTCGCTGTTTCGGGCCTATACGGATTGAATCAAGTCAGTTTTCTTTTTTCTTGGGGCTTTTTTTCTTTTTTGAGCGTGGTTTGCGGGTGCGCGTTTAGAGAGGATCGGGGGTTTTCAGTGTAGATCTAGGAATATGGACGCACCATTTTGACGGTGTTGGCAAGGAATTGCTATGATTGACTTGTTCCTTGCGGCGAGGGGAGTTGGAGGAGGTGGAATTGTTCTGCCCGACGTGGGTGAACTTGATCTAAGCTCGGGTGGGTCCGCGGGACTCCACAAGCGAGCGCTTGCATGATGGATTGCCGGTGTAGCCGCGCGTCTGCATGTCATAGAGTATGCAAGCCTAGTTAGAATAGGGAGTTTGATATTTTGTAGGAAATAGAAGAGAGAATATGGATATTCAGAAGAAGAGAAAAGTTTTGTCTGAAATAATATAAAGCTAGGCGGCCTAGCGATCTAATGGTACATAGTTGATCCAAGGTAAGTATAGTACAGGACATGTCTATCGTAAAAGAACAATGGTCTAATTGTTTGCAGACCTTCGTGATGGCTCCTCCTCTTGCTTCCTCCGAGCGGCCGCATCAGTCCCAAGAGAATCCTCATTGTCGACCGGAATATCGTTTAAAGTAGACTCTGCTTCGTAGTCGCTGCGCGCGGCCCAGTTTTCACTGCCAGGCGCCTCCGCTCCCTCGGACGCTACATCGCCCGGTGATGGCTCCTCATAATCTTTGCTAGCGGTGATATCGGCATCAACTGACTCTTCGGTGCCAGATGTAGGCGTTCCATCAGAAGACTGTGGCTCATCCGCTGACTCCTCAACTCCGCCTAGGAACTGCTGCTGCTCAAGAACCTGCTTTTGCAACGCGATCTGGCGGCGCAATGAAGCATCCTTGCGGAGCTTCTTGTTGGCAGAGAATTCAGTCAAGGCCCGGACCATTCTTTCTTCCACCATCTCCTTGACATGGCTAGCCAGCGTTCGATCCGTGAAAATACCACCGAATCGGAAACTGAGCCACAGGTAGAGAATGACGGATTTGTGTAGCGATTCCAAGTCGTGCATGTATCGCTTATCTGCGGATACCTGTTCTTCGAGGACTTCAAGGTTGAGTTCGTTGATGTCGAGTAGTCGGCCGTTTGTGTGTTCGGCAACGCAGCGGACGAAAGAAATTGATGCTTGCCGCCCCGTTTCATCTGACGAGTTAATTGGCGCAGCCATAAATGTTAACTGGTCTGCCAATTCCAAGCCGGACACGGCATCTACAATTGCGGAATTTTCTAGTGGGGCTAAGGGGTCGCGCAGAGAGAACAGCGGGTTGACACTGGCAATCTCCCAAAACCGCTTGATGAGGTATTCAAGCGAGATGTCCTGCGGGAAGTAGGCCGCAAATTGCTCGAGGACAGCGTTAGGCGGGGAGACACTCGCGGTTTCGAGAGGCGGTGGCTCAGTGTCCAGGGCTTCCCGAATGTAGGGAAGGTCGACGTCCTCTAGCGAGGTGACATAACCTACGTTAGACCCCTCCTTCTTGCCGTTCTTCTCATCAGCATTATGCTGGTCTGCAGATCGATAACGGCCGGCTCGTCCACCGATTTGCTTGACCTCTGGGACTGTCAGTCTCCGAAGTCCCGTGACGGGCATTTTCTTTACGGACGTCTCGAATACGATACGTTTGCAACTCCTATAAACGATTAGCAATGTTGTTCACTTGGAAGGAATTAACATCAGAACAAGACTTACAAGTTAAGACCCATGCCTATAGCGTCACTAGCAACCAAGAAATCGTAGTCATTGTCCGGATCATTGAAGAGGCTTGCTTGTTGTGTGCGAATCTCCGAAGGCAAGCTTCCGTAGATTATAGCGGCTCGCCGCCCCGTCACCTTCTCAATGTCGGCTTTCAGAGCGTGGATTCCAACTCGCGAGAAAGAGACCACGCAGTCTCCCTTTTCGAGTTTCCTCAAGTCTCCTCTTAAGCTCTGATTCATGGCTTTCAGGGGGTTCAATCGATCATATCGGTGTATCTCAAGTTTGTCACCTGTGAGAGCTGCAAGTTCTCGAATCAAAGGCACCGTCCTAGTCTCACCACACAGATGCAGCTCAGTAGCACATGCACCCAAAAATGCACGAGTCCACGCCCAACCACGCATTGGATCGGCTATCATCTGGATCTCATCGATAACACCAACCTCATACTGCCGTCCCAATGCAACCATTTCTACTGTGTTGCTAATAATAGTCGGCTTCTGATCCTCGGGGACCTTGACATCATCACCCGTGACCAGACTGCATGGGATCCCGCTTGTAGAAAACCGGTGATAGACCTCCTGTGCAAGGAGCCTCAAGGGCCCCGCATAGAAGCCACTTTTTGCAGCCTCTAACCGCTTCAGTGCATGATATGTCTTTCCAGAGTTTGTAGGCCCAACGTGAAGATGGATTGTCCGCTGAGTTGCGCGCGCCTGGGGGTACCATTCCGCTGGATGTTTCAGGTCGGCAATCTTTCTTTGCTGTTCTAAATTGGGCTCCGAATGTTTGGTGTCAAGATCGTGCGCGTACAAAAGATACTCCAATTCGCGTCTCAAGGCAAATATACCTTGTTGAAGGTAGGCCTTTTGTAGCGTGCGCTTGATATTAAGCATAGAGCCATGGACTTTTCCCCGGTCCGAGACTTGGCAGGCATTCATGACATAGCGCTTGAATCGGATCCATGCACTCGCATCTTCATCTGGATTAGTTTGCTTGATTTGTCCGAGCACGCTTGAGACGACGCCGGGGAAATCATCTGCGATCGCAGCTTGTCTTTTGAGTCTTGCGGCGGTTGGAGCGTGGTGGGCGGGGATCTGCTAAATCAGTCACTGTTCTTTTTCCCTGCATTGCAACAGGAAAAAAAACACATACAGTTCCCTTTATTTCACTCCGAACCTTTTTTATCTCATTTCGCGTTTCCTTCTCCCATTTTTTCTGCGTCCGGCTTTTCCCTCGCTGCAATGCTGCAGTGGTCGTGAAAGCTCGCGCTCCGGGGTGCAGAGAACGTTGGCAAGCACATAGCAGGCCATGAATGCCTCTGCTAAGCCATTGCTTCATTACTCCTGTACTTGTATTGGGGCGACGAGGATGTGAGAGATGTCAGGGAAGCTGTTCGGTGGCGGCGCAGCACGGAGCCGGATTATCGGAGGCGCTCCAAGCGACTAAGGCACTCATGGACGGTGTTCGAATTGATTGACTGGAAGGGGATGTCAAGCGATCAAGCAGCGAGTAGGAAAAGTTGTCCGGGGGCGTGGCGGTAGCTATTGTCGGAGGCGCAAGAAGTATTGAAGCTCGTTAAGGCGCAAGGCCAAAAAAAGTCGCCGCTCACCGCGTTGGCTCCAGCGAGCTGCTTAAGTGCTTTGAGGGAAGATCCGCCGCCAACCGCACCACTCCTGGTCCTGGTGGGGATCTCCGTCCTTTCTCTCTGGAGCAATGCTACGTTTCATAAACAGCACCCTCTCTGCGCTGCCCAACCTGGTACCCTCTTCTGTCACTTCTTCTTTGCTTTCTTGACGTCTCTCTGTCCTGCCCCTTGCTCAAACTCGCCGCCGCCTACCAAACAACCAGGAGGTTCAACCAAGTCTGAGGGCTGCCGGCCGGCCACCATGAGCTCCCTACTCAACGCCCAGCGGGAAAGTAAGTTGGGCATTTAATTCGGACCTGCCACGAGACCCCCTAGCCAGTTCTTCATGCTAATTTTCTGCTTTTCATAGTCATCCTGAATACCATTAAGGTTACCGGAGGCGACAATGTGAGAGCCAGCGCCCCGCCTCTCCCCCTCCTGATCTATGACGGAACTGACGTTGGGCGTTAAGTGGAAAGTCTTGGTGGTTGATGAAGCCAGTCGCAACTTGATCCTCAATTCAGTCAATGAAGATGACATTCTCAACCTCAATGTCACCAGTAAGTTACGCCTTTTGGTCTACACCGACACCTTGCGTGGTCTGACCCGTTTCGCCGCCAGCTATCGAGCAGATCGAACAAAGACGGCAGTCCAATCAGCCGATGGACGCGCTTTATATCCTCTCCGCCCTGCCGCACATTGTTGACTGCGTACTAGCCGACTTCGAGAGAAGGAGGTACAGGAGATCGCATTTGGTGTGGACATCATGTTGGTCGACCCCTCCTTGCATTGCGCATGTTGCGCCGCGTGCTCACATTGCATGTTAGTTCTCGAACCAGGGCTGAGCGCCAGGTTTGATCGATCGCAGATGGCACAGGAACATATTGCAAGCTTTAATACTATCAGTATTGACTTCTATCCCCGAGAATCGCGCGTGGTCACATTCCGAGATCCCTGGAGTTTCCCAGTGCTGTTCCATCCAGGTTGCAATCACCTGATTAGGGAGCATCTAGCGAATTTGGCCCACAAGGTAGGCATCTCTTCCCCCTCTAAATATGCAGCAACTGATCTCTAGCAGGCTGTGTCACTTTGCGCGACCCTCGGAGAATACCCCCTGATCAGATACTATCGGCCTAGGACACCTACTCATGAAGCCAGTGTGCTTTGCTCGCACTTGGCGCGATTCATACAAGAAGAACTCGATCAGTTTGCGCAATGTAACCGAGATTTCCCACCTCCATCTCCGAGACCGCGAGGTATTCTCTTAGTCGTGGACCGTTCGATGGACTTGTTCGCGCCTATGATCCATGAGTTCACTTATCAGTCTATGGTCCACGATTTGCTCCCAATCAAGGAAGGAGAAAAGGTCACTTACAAAATGGTCGTCAACAAGGGTGCATTCAACGAAGCCGAAAAGGAGATGGAAATCAACGATGAAGATAAGGTCTGGACTCAATACAGGCACATGCATATGAAGGACGTGCTTGGTCAACTTGGTGCAGACTTTGCCAAGTTCCGAGCAGCGAATCCGCAATTCGCAGAAGGGTATGTCCACACTTCAAACATTCCCAGCTTCCGCTAACCAGTTCAGTAACGACAAGGCTGATGTTGGCATGATAAAAGACATGCTGGCTGGTCTCCGAGACTTCCAACATGGCAGAGACCTCTATACCCTCCATCTTAACATGGCGGAGGAGTGCATGAAGTTCTTTCAAGAACACAAGCTCATTGAAGTCAGTTCATTGGAGCAATGCCTCGCAACTGGCCTCGATGAAAATTATAAGAAGGCCAAAGGGCTAGCGTCGCAGCTTGTTCAGCTGTTAGATGATGATAGTGTGGTCCGCAGTGACAGACTGAGATTACTACTTTTCTACATCATATACCGCAATGGATTACTTCCCGGCGACATTAGGAAACTCATGGCTCATGCAGACCTTCCACCGCAGGACGGCAACGTCATCTCAAACCTCGAATTACTAGGCGCCAGAGTCGACAAGCCATTGAAAGATGATAAGCCACCTGTCCAGCCACTATTTATCAGGAAGCCCCCCGTGGTAAATGATATGGACGAGAGCATTCTTTCTCGGTACGACCCCAACGTTCAATCCATGTTAGAAGACGTTATCCGAGGAACTCTAGACCCGTCCGTATTCCCGCCGACCCGCCCTCCAACCGAAGCAGACGGCATGGCAATGCAGCAGGATGCACTCGCCCAATCATCCCTCCGAAGCGCAAAACCCACCTGGGCAAGAACACGCACAACCGGCGAGCAGCCCCGCCAGCGCATCATCGTCTTCATGGCGGGAGGCGCTACATACGGCGAAGCGCGCGCTTGTTACGAGATCTCCGAACAGTACAGGAAGGACGTCTTCCTCGCTACATCCCACATGCTCACACCAAGCTTGTTCCTCCGCCAAATTGCCGACCTAAGCGCAGACAAGCGACGCCTCGACATCCCCGCCGAGAGACCGAAACCCGTTGCGCCAGCCCATCTCTTCGAAAAGGACCCGCCGCCACCTCAGCCTACCCCCCAGCAGAGACCGAGTCCTGCACCTGCACCCGCGCCACCTACCGCCCAGATGCAAGCGATGTCTATGGGACCACCACCTGGCAAGCAATCCAGCTCCAAACCAGGGAAGGAAGGCAAGGAGCACAAGGAGAAGAAGAAGCATCGGTTTTTCAGGTAGCATTCTTGAGAAGATTTGGCGTCTGGAACTCCATTTCTTGTTCGTGTCGTGTGTATTTTAGCCGCGCTATTGTGATACCATTTAAGATTGTGTTCAGCAATTAGGCGCTGTGGTATGCAATCGAGATATTTTCTTTCGGTCATTGAGCTGATGATTGCTTTCACAACCCTTCGCCTCTCTAATCATATATAAACATACAGTATAGCCCATGGGTATCATAAATGTCAAACCAAGCCAAAAGGAACCAAACAAACTGCACCAATACCGTACCGTAATCATAGGAGAAATCAGCCCTTACCAAGATGCCTTAACACCTCATCATCTTGATAAAACAACTCCCGTAACTTATCCCCTTTCCTCCTCGCATCAAAATGCCCCTTCCGCACCTGCTTAGCATTCAACTTCTGGACCTTTTCCTTCCTCTTCTTCGTCGCGCTACTTGAAATAGGCACAACAGCACCCAGTCCCACCGTATCAGCTTTCATTTTCCCCTTCACCGGCACGCGAATCCCCTCTCGCCCCTCAGCACCTAGACCTAACCGGCTATCTGGGTCCCACCCGTATGACTCGAGGTACCGCAGTCCGTGGCTTTTGCGGTCGAGGTGTGAGGGGGGATGCGAATGCGTAAGGCAGACTTGGTGCGCTAATGAAGATTCGTGGTATTTTTCGTCTTGTGTGGAGGAGGCGAGAGAGAGGTTACAGACTTCGCAAATTGTTTGTTCGTTCGTGTTTGGGGTTGGTTGCGGGAGGGCGGAGTGGCTGCGGTCTGTGACGGTGGTGGATGAGTCGGCGACAGCAGGAGGGTCTGGTGTTGCGGGAGATGTAGATGCAAATGGGGTCGCTGTCTCTGACTCTGCGCTTGGTGCAAGGGTCGATTCTGAGGACGAGGAAGTCTTCATAACGATAGAGAGATACGTATTCGCTATACTACTCCCCGTGCTCGCCGGCGTAGCAGGCGCAGACGAAGCAAGCGTCGAGAGCTCATGATCAGAAGAGCGCACAAAAGGAACACGTTTCTTCGTAATGCCCGCGCCAAAGACGCGCTGATCTTCTAGCGGGAGAAAATAATCCTCATCCTCGTACGACATGGTATATGGTTAGCTGAAGCCGAGACATGAAGGGAGTTGGACTGACGGAGGCCAGCCGGAGAGATTAATCGGAGGCCGAAGTGGCGGGAGATCGCCCGCTATTTTTATGTTGCGGCCAGAGCTTCACTTCCGCTCACTGCTCCTTCTTTCCACATCTCCCTTTACCTCTCTCTCTCTCGTCGCCATGCCCATCCCTATAATCACTACGGGCATCGCAGAGGGTCTGTCCTCTATACCTTACTCCTATACGATATTGAAAGTTTTGCCATGGATTCTCCTCGTCGCTGCCCTGAAGTATTACTTCGGGGGTGCCCGCAATGGCTCCGAGCGTGTGATGCATTCTAAGGTTGTGATGGTGACGGTATGCATTCCTTCCCAAATACCCCACTGTATGTCCTAACAATTGCTGATGTTTGAATTGAGTAGGGCGGCACATCCGGCATAGGAGCAGCAGTAGTCCACGAGCTCGCAACCCGTGGCGCCCAAATCATCCTCTTGACACAACACGAACAAAACGATATCTTCCTAATCGATTACATCGAGGATTTGCGACGGTCAACAGGAAACCAACTCATCTACGCAGAGCAAGTCGATCTCTCCTCACTCCACTCAATTCGGACCTTCGCGACGAAATGGATCGACAATGTCCCTGCCCGCCGACTCGACATGCTCCTCCTCTTTGCGAATACGGCATCTCCGACACCAAGCAAGCCAAAGGCTACAATTGATGGAGTGAATGAGGAGTGGCAGGTTAATTACCTTGCCAACTTCCACCTTCTCAGTATTCTTAGCCCAGCGCTGAGGGCTCAGCCAGCGCATCGCGATACCCGGGTGATAATGACTACGTGTTCAAGCTATATCGGGGCTCCGAAGATCGACTTCACGCAATTAGACAACGACACAATTGCCTACGCCGTCCCAGCGGGAACGGCAACGGCAACGGCAACGGCAACGGCAAACGGCAAAGCGCAACGCACCACCGCACCAAAGAAACCAGCAGTCTCTAAACAGACCAAGCGCCAAACCCCGGCACAAAACAAGTCCAAACCGAAGAAGAACATCTTTGGTCTCAGCAAACTCGCCCTCATGATCTTCGCAGATTCCTTCCAGAAACACCTCAATGCATTCAAGCGACCGGATGGGCAACCACCCTCAGTCCGCGTTATCCTCGTCGATCCAGGCCTCACCCGTACACCCGGAACCCGCCGGTGGCTTACCGGTGGCTCCCTTTGGGGACTTCTTCTTTACCTCATAACCTGGCCAATCTGGTGGCTCGTCCTGAAATCCCCACAGCAGGGCGCGCAGAGTATTCTCTACGCAGCAATGGAGCAGAAATTCGGTCGCGGGGCAGGAGGATGGCTTTTGAAGGAATGCCAGGAGGTAGACTTTGCAAGAAAGGAAGTTAACGATGATGAGGTGGGCAAGAAGCTGTGGGAAGCCAGTGAGAAGCAGATTGAGGAGCGGGAAAGGGAGGGTGCTGTTATGAGGGCAGTTCTTAAGGAGGAGGAAATGAAGGAGAATGCGAAGACCTCGGAGCAGGCTAAGGAGAGGGTCAAGGAGCAGGCTACGACTGGGAATGGGAAGGGGGGCCAGGAGCAGAAGGCTGGTTCGAAGAGGAATAGGAAGGGGAACAAGCAATAAGTAGTAAGGGTCTGAAGTTTGATCAATGCAGTTGATGATTGAGATACTTAACTTACTTGCATTGCATAATAGAATATCCGAATGATATGAAGGAAAGAAAAGAAGAAAAGAAAAGAAAAGAAGAAAAGAAATTCGTCTCATTGACTCTAAGCGAAAAGGCCATGGTCGCTATCCATGCTATTTATCTATCCCATATTCCTTCCACATTTTGTAAAGGTTCCATGCAATAGATACCCCATAATAACATCCATACATACATTACTAAACCCTAAAACCAAACTAAATAATTAACCTATTTCTTGAGCTGGTCCAGCAGCTCAGCAGGAGGCTGTTGCCTGTATCCCTGGGGGTTGTTCTTCGTCCAGAGCCAAAGGTCCTCGCAGGCCTGCTCCAGCGTGCGCTCGGCCTTCCAGCCGAGTTCCTCGTTGGCACGTGTGGGGTTAGAAGTCAGGTTGAGGACGTCACCGGCGCGGCGGGGCGCTACTTCGTAGGGGAGGTCGCGGCCGACGGCCTTGGAGAAAGCGCGGACCATCTCGTAGACGGTGCTGCCGCGGCCGGTACCGAGGTTCCAGGCGCGGACACCGGGGTTGTTGGAGCGAAGGTAGTTGAGGGCCTTGAGGTGGCCGTTGGCCAGGTCAAGGATGTGGATGTAGTCGCGGATGGCGGTTCCGTCGTGGGACTTGTAGTCTATATCAAATTAGCTCCGGGCTCTGATCCGAGGGCCAGTGGAAAGACATACCGTCACCGAAAACAAGCAGCTTCTCGCGCTTGCCAGTGGCAACCTGAGCAAGCAGAGGCAGCAGGTTGTAAGGAACACCCTGGGGGTCCTCGCCCATGATACCGCTGGGGTGAGCACCAGCGGGGTTGAAGTAGCGGAGCAGAGCACCGTTCCACTTGGTAGCCTCGGCCTCGTTGCCGGCCTTCTTAGCGTTGTTGCGCTGAGCGTTGATAACGTCCGTGATGGCCAGCTCAATGGCGTACTTGGTGTTACCGTAGGGGTTGGTAGGACCGAGAGGGCAGACCTCGGGGATGGGGATCATGTCAGGGAAGCGGGTGGCGTCTCCGTAGACGGTAGCGGAGCTGGAGAAGACAATGTTGGACACATTGTGGCGGACCATCGAGCGCAGGAGGCAGATTGTGCCGTAGACGTTGACATGGTAGTAGTCGAGGGGCTTCTCGCCGGACTCGCCGACAGCCTATTGCGGGATAATTTAGCATTGAGGCGCGAACCTATCAGGTGTGTGAAAGCGTACCTTGAGGGCAGCAAAGTGAATAACGCTGTCAATGTCGGGGTGAGCTTCGAACACCTTGTCGAAAGCAGCCTCATCGGTGACATCTAGCTGCGCGAACTCGGCCTTCTTGCCGCAGATCAACTCAATGCGGTTCAGGGCCTCGGCGGAGGAGTTGTAGAGGTTGTCGGCAACGACGACCTTGTAGCCAGCCTCGAGCAGAGCGAGGGTGGTGAAGGAGCCAATGTAGCCGGTTCCACTGGAGGGACAAGTCAGTACTCGGGCTTGTTGGTGGTGTTGTCGCAGCAGAGATTCAGGACGTACCCGGTGACGAGAACAGATCCAGAAGGCATTGTGAGGATGTGATGGCAAGGGCGAGATGGCCAGAGGGAAGAGAGGAATAGCAGACAAGGAAAGACGGTGAGAGCAGCGGGGGATGGCGGGATATTTAAGGGGAAGAGGGCAATGAGTTGATGGGGAGAAGGATTATTGGTGGGGGAGATGAGTAGGAGGGGCACTGCCTTCCTAACAGGTACAACTCTTTACTTTATTCCTACAGGTACCACGCCTCCCCATTCGCATTGCACCACCAGTCTACGCCACAGACGTACAGTACGTTTTTTTTCTCAATCTGATGTTTCATGATTCTCACAACTCCCATCCAGTACTACTACCATATCACCCGTCAGGGACCAGGGCAAGCGGCGGTCTCTACTGATCGGCACCGCAACAGCGGCAGCATACGTACTCCTCTGCCATGCACGACGATCAACGCCAAATTGATTAATCATTGAGATACAGCTGTCCCCTGATCAACAATGAAACATTTCACGAAGCCGTATAATATCCGATGCTCACATCGAACTATTCAGCCTAGCAAACCATAACTACGTAACCCCGCGGACACCACCCAACTCTGAGACAGCACACGCGGACTCAGTCTCAGATATGACATGGCCTCGAATGATCGGGGCAATCGGGCCAGACGCAGTCACGCACGGTCAATTGCACCGCAGCCGTTCCAATCATCTTGCCGGGTTTTCCACACTCGCAGCTTGTGGCGGGTCCCATTACCGTTCCACTTCCAGTGCAGGTGGGCCTATTCCAGCCTTCCATGTTCCCAGGCCACGATCCGAGGGTCTTCTAAATCTCCCGGAGCCCAGGCGCATTTCGGGATATAACGTGGTATGCAGGTTGGCTGTTATATTGGGTTTCGCCTCATGCAAGCGGGTTTTGCCGGAGAGAACCCACTCTTGGCTGGATCTCATGACGCTATACAAGGCTGGTTATAGCAGTCGGCTGATTAGCTACAGCAGAGCGGGATACTATGAGAACTTGCGATAACACATTTAAATAGTCGTAAATAAAGAAAGAAGAACTACAGAATAATGCTAGCGTCATTGTACTCCCTCTCGTAGAAGTACAGTAATCATGTATCCCCATAGCATTGCCAGCTCACTCAATTGATACACTGCTGTTTGCCGGAAAGACTCTGGTCTTCTGGCAATTGTTGGCTATTCTCTTTCCCTGGCGTCTCCTCCTTGACGCAGGGAGAAGTTTAAAGCGCAGAGAAGTCTCTGCCCTGCGAGGCATGCGTATGAAGAATAACAAGACTAGGTCTGTAGTCCTAGTCGTGCTGGTGGCGCATCGCGTTTGAAATATGGTGCGATATACCAGTGTACATTGCTACATGTACTGCGCCCTTTGAGTTGAAGAACTGCCCACTTCTGGAACCGGTTCTCCTTTTTCCTGTGTTACCTTTTAACCGAGGAGCTCAACATCTAAGCCAATAGCCCGCATGAAGAGGTTGACGTTTCCAAGTCGCTGGCTAGCCATGTCAGCAGGCAGCGTCTTACTGTGCGTAACAGTTTCCATAACACGATCCCTGGAGACGGCAGTCAGTAAAGGATTCCAAACTGATCCAGACAGCGACTACTTACTTAACAGCGATAACCAAACGTTGTTGCTGATCCGGGCTTGCTCCAATTCCAGTTGCGGCCAAAAACTGCCAGACGTACATATCGTCACCGGCGTTGATAGAGTTGGGGAAGACGTCGGCAAAGATCGGCTCGAGAGTGTCAAAGAGAACGTTGAATTTCTCAACCCATTGCTGCCAATCTTGCTCGCTGGCTTGGCCTGCTTCCTTGACGATTTCAGCCCTACTGAGGAGCATGGTAAGAATACCGAGACCAATTCGTGTCCGAGCAACGAACTGTACGTGGCTCTGGGTAAGGACAAGACCGAGGAGACCGATGACAATGTTGAATGGCGCTTCGCTAACATATCCCAGTAAGCTGGGCATCACAGCTTGAGAGAACAATTCGACAGCTTCCCTGACAGCCAGCGATAGCTGGGTCTCGCCGGGCTCAGGTTGTGCCTGACGAACGACATCCAGACTATCCAGGTTGACGACAATCATGGTAAGGATGGTAACGCGCTGTTCCTGATCGATATGACGGAAGATACGTGGAATAGCCTTTTTGCCCTTGGGGCAAGAGAGCAGCGCAATGAATGGATGAGGGGTGTTGGAGTTCGGTACAATGGCCTCCATGACCTTCAGTCCCTGCCACAGCTTCTTGTTGAGTGCGTCGACCTTCTGGCGCCATTCCATGTGTGTCTGAATCGCCTCGGCATCGTTCTCCTCAGGAGGCGGAGGCATCGTGCGCTCCATGTCCTCCAGCTCCATCAGAGTGTTATAGACACCCTCGAGGTTGGCCAAGATGGATTTACGGTCGCTTATGCTCAGATCAGTCTGAGGCTTCTTTGTGGTCTTGCCGCCTTCTGAGCTCTCAGGACGCTTGATGTTCAGCGAGGGCTTCGGTGCCTTGGCGTTTCCGAAAGAGATCTTTCCTAGACTTCCCTCAATAATGAGCTGCTTGTTCTTGGGTTTCGCCTTAGCAGCCTCTACAGCGCGCTGAACCTGTTGCTGCATGCGCTGCATGTGGTTATCACCGCTGTGACCGTGTTTACGGTTACCATGACCAACACGGTTGCCGGTTTGGAGAAGGTAAGTCTGCGCAAAGTGACCGAGGGGCTGATGGGGATGTTGTCGGGGTGCGCCACGAATCTGGCTGTACACCTGGTAATAGAAGTCCTCGGCCAGCACAGCCTCAGAGTCGGTATCAGCCATGTTTCCAGCTTGCGCGACGAGCTGCTGCAATTGAATCCGTGTAATGAAGTTCTTATCCTGAGGAGTCATCAATCCATTACCCTTGGACAGGAGGAAAATCTTATGGTTCCGCTTAGCACGCTTAGCGTCTTCCATAAAGTAAGCTGCCCGCTGCTCTTCCGTAAGGTTCATCAACTGCTGTGGGTTGGTGATTAATGGCAACTGCCCACTGGGCCCTCGGGCATGCTGGGGAGGTAGTTGCGACGGATGCTGTTGGGGGAGTTGCTGAGGGTGCTGAGCACGAGGAGGGAGTGCTTGGTGAGGAGGCGCGACGTGCGGAGGCGGAGCATTGGGGTTGTGGAGGAGATGCAGAGGAATGTTCGGAGCATGAGCCGGATGAGGGAAAGGCTCGGGGCCCATTGTTTGTGCATGCAGAAGCTGCGGCGGCACACCCCTCGCAAGCTGAGCCTGTACGAATTCCGGTGGCAAATGCGCGAAAGCCTCTGGGAGTCCTGGAAACTGCTGGGGCCTTTGGAGATGAAGAGGAGGTTCACCGATATGCTGCGGCAGGGGCATCTGAGGTGCACTGGGCATCGACGGAGCACCTTGACCTCGGATCTGCGCTTCAACCTCCTCAAGACTCATCATTTTTCTCGCCTGCGACGGAGCCTGGGCTGCGGGTTCGGCCCTATTGGGCAAACCCCAAACGCTGGACTTTGCCTGGAGGTCCGGAATATAACCCGGATCCGAATACTTCTCATAGCCTGTTCGCTTAGGCTGCTGTAATGTGGCGGTACTGGTGATAGTTGTCGTGCTCTCCGCGGCCGTAGCAGCAGCCGGAGCTCGAGGTTTTTGAAGATTGTAGCGGACTTGCTCCTCTCCGATAACGTCTGATACTTGCGCCGTCTTTCCAAAGAAATCAAAGTCCTTGCCGACGGGACCGGGTTCCATGTCGCCGAAGGTGTCGGTGTTGAAGGCGTCCTGGTCATCGTCTAGCTGGTCTCCTAGACCGTCGTAGGTATCCTCGAAATTGATACTGTAACCGCGTGTAAATTAGTATATCGCCATGTTGAAGCATCCAATGGCGCAGCGGGGGCGCTTACACGTCGTCGTCGTTCTCTTGCTGCCCAGCTGCTCTGGCGCGAGCAACCTCGGCGAAGGGGTCATGAGTATCAAAAAATGCCCCTTGGCCGCCCGGGGGAGCTCGGTCCCTCGGAAGGGTGGTGTCGAAGCCGAAGAACGACATGTTCGACGTGAAGGTGGATGGAGGGGGGAGTGGAGGAAGGACACGGGAGATTTGGCGTTCGATAATTGTGGTGCGGGATGAAGTCAGGTCACGATTGACTGCCTGAGGCAGAAACATTGTACCTACTAAACGTAATTCACGGGTCGATCGCAAATCACGGGTCGGTCGCAAATCACGGGTCGGTCGCAAACCCCTCCAAAAAGTAGACGCGTTTTCACCACCTCTCTCTTTCATCAACCACCATGCCACCAAAATGTAAGAAAACTCGTCAAGAATCAATTAAGCAAGAGGGCAGGATACAACTTGCAATTCAAGTCTTGAAAAATAAAGAAAATTGCACTATTCATGGTTTAGCAGTTAAGTATAATGTCCCTAACCAAACCCTCCACGATCACCTTGAGGGCCAACAATTTCACCTTGAATACCACAACCACAACCTTAAACTCTCTAAAATTCAAGAGGAGACTTTGGTAAAGTGGATTCTATCACGAGATTGCCGCGGAGTCCCTCCACGACCTGCCCATGTACGAGAAATGGCTGATATAATCCTCCAGACTGATGACCCCAAGGGCTTCACCCCAGTCGGCGAGAACTGGGTCACCCAGTTTATTACATGCCGTCCTGAAGTTAGCAGTTGCTTTGCCAGAAAATACTATTATTAAAGGGCTAAATGCGAGGATTCAAGGCTTTTACAAGAGTGGTTTTGTACCCTACAAGAAATGCAGGTGGAGTTTGGTATACTTGACAAGGATATCTTTAATTTTAATAAAACAGGCTTTGCAATGGGGATTATTGCAACTACAAGAGTTATAACAAGAGCCAACATGCCTGGAAAGCCTCATCTTATATAGCCAGGCAAGCACAAGTAGGTGACAATAATTAAATGCATTAACATGACGGGGTGGAATATTCCCTTCACCATAATTTTTAAAGGAAAAGTCTATATAAAAGGATGGTTTAGCAAATACAACCTTTCAAGCAACTGGCGTATTAAATTAAGTCCAAATGGCTAGACTAGTAATGCAATTGGCCTGTGGTGGCTCCAAGAGGTCTTCATACCTGCAACAAATCCTTGAAAAGTCGGCTGATATACCCTGCTTGTTCTCGACGGCCATGGTAGCCACCTTACACCTGAATTTGACAAGGTCTGCAAGGATCATAAAGTTATTCCCATTTGCATGCCTCCACACTAATCACACCTCTTGCAACCTCTTGATATTGGCTGTTTTAGGCCATTAAAGCAGGCATATGGTAACCTTATTGCTAACCAGATAAGGAAGTCATTCAGGTTTATTAACAAACTTGACTTCTTACGGGCGTATCCTACTGCTCACCAGGATGTTTTTCAAGCCTTAAAACATTCAAAGCGGCTTTGGAGCAGCTGGAATAGTATTATTTAACCCTAAAAGGGTCCTTTGCAAGCTTAATATTACTCTACATACACCAACACCCCCCCCCAAGCCATGGGGGTTGGTTTACAAGCTCCTTGGTGATTGGAACGCCATATACCATCAAGCAAGTACAATAGCAAGCAGCGTCACTTTAAAAACTATTAAGGAAAGGCTCGCAAAGTCTATTATCACCTTTAAAACATGCCCTGCAGCAAATTATAAAGGGCTGTAAAATTGCTCTATACAACTCTGCTTAACTTGCCCTTAAAAACCATAAACTCCACATTGCAAACCTGCAGGAGAGGGAAAAAAAGACATGTTTTAAGCAACAAATGGCTCCTGCAAGCGGCCTTACTATACAGGAAGGTAGAGACCTTGTACTCGGGTAAATTCACTAGGGTAGACCAGAGTAACTATAAGAAATACTCTATTAAAGGCAGAAGAGGCTTCCTCTACAATGCATGCACCTTTAACTTCAGGCGCGCCAAGACGCGCTCCACCAACATGTTCTTGGTGTCATATTCAGGGTCATACAAGAGTATCATGTGCAGAACGTCGTTAACAACTAGAAAATTGAAAATATTAACTTTTGGGTGGTTGCAAATGACTTCAAGTTGTAGAGCATAGGCAAAAAGCGGGGCGGTTTGCGACCGACCCGTGATTTGCGACCGACCCGTGAATTACATTAACTTAGTTAACTTACAACTCGTCCATTCACTGCGGTCTTTGGTGAAACGATACTTGAAAAACTTTTGACCGGTAGTTCTGCTAGTTGGAGACCTTAAATGACTCATGATTATCAGGAGCTGTC